>NW_009602041.1:0-57244 GCF_000690535.1 Cariama cristata
GGTTTCCTGGGTCGCCAGGCGCGGGGTCTGCGCTCTTCTCCGCTTCCCTCACCTCTTCTGCCGCCCTTTTCGTTCTCCCTTGTTAAATGTGTGCTCGCACTTTAGCACCTCGTGGAGCTATGTTTTAAATCTGGGGGTGGGAATACAAAGGCCTGGAGGCTCGTCTCCGTGTTTGAGAAGAGTATATTGGCCGTGGTCAGGATGGAAGCCGACGTTCCCTACGTGCAGCATAGGGCTGAGGTCCTGCACCAGAGCACTGAGCTGAGAGTGGGCTACGGCACCCACAAACGCAGGCTTACAGGCTGAGGTATTGATACGGCACCTGGCTTCTCCTTTGTGCCGGTAGTTAATGTTTACTTTATTGCAAGGTAGTTCTTGCGGCAAGTCTCCTTTGTTTCTCTTCATTGCGAGAGTTTATATAGTTTATATTTTGAAGTTAATGTAAGAGCAACACATATTTTCTTTATAGGAAGTCATACGTCTTAAGAAATAGATTTTTACTTATATTAACTGCATAAAGTATCAGCTATGGTTGCAAGACTGCTCACATTAAGGAGCTCCAGGTTGCCCTCATGCTACCTGCAGTGGGGATGTAGTACGGTTTTAATGATTTTAAGTAATCTAGTGCTGGCTTGGGTTTTTAAAATATTGGTTTGATTTGTAGTGGAACAATGTGCTAACCATGTTGATTCTACAAGCCACAATACGGTCGGTTTTGAAAATTGGCAGGTACTTTCTAGTAACTCGGGAGTAGTTGAATAGCTGTAACTGATGTGCAATTCTAGGTGTTGCACTTTATGTAATTTGAACTCTTAAGTAGCAGAAATCACATTGTGACTGCTAGGAGAAAAAGAAATACTAGAAACTTTTTTTCCCCTATTATTTGATTGGCCTATGTGCTATTTTGTTAAGTGCGGAAAAGGAAGAGTAGTCACAAGAACAGAAGAACATAAGTAGATAAGAACTTTTTTCTCGGATATGGTGAGCAAAAGTCTTCACTTTCATATTGAAAAACAACTTTTGACTGACTTAATGAGCACTCAGGTATAAGTACTGAAAAAAAAATTAACTCTGAAGACTTAAGGTGAGAACTGTGCTGAAGAGGAGAGCTTTAGAATATGCCTTAAATCTTCTAAATGCTTCAAAAACAGTAAGCTTTGGGTTGTCAGAAAAGAAAATGCAGAAGATCAGGCAATGACATTTTAACCAACTTATCTCTTACAGTATAAATAGACAGCATCTGTGAATATATTTGTTTTTATGACTTCTCTTTCAGTTTTGTTTTAGCCTGTGCCTTTGTATTTGAATGCTGGGCTACACTGATAGAAAGGTTTTAAAGCTGCTGTGACTAAATCCCTGATCCTGGAAGTAAATGATACAAAACTTGTTACATTTGGGGATTCCTGAGTGTCGTTGCTAAGCTAATCTAACACCTCTGTACCCAGTGCAGAACTTGACTTTAGCTTAACTTCCCATCGTTGTTCCTGGTCTGACTGACCTGTGCACGTTTTCCATTTTAGTTCTGTGAAATGGTTAATAAATATTTAAGTGAAGTGTATGAGTTGGTAGATTGTAGTTTGTGATGTACCTAAATACTTTTGATTTAACTTATGAAATATTTGTACTTCACTTCTAAAAATCATTTTCTTTGTTTATATTATGTTTTAAGGTCATGTTATACTCCAGAAATTATGTCAGAATTCTGTTCTAGAGATTTTTGACTTAAAATAGATGTAAATTAAATTTAGCAGCAGATGGGATAGGCTAAATTGCACAAAAGCTTTTACCGTACTTTCTCTTACATAGTTTACATTCAGTTAATAATTTTACAACAATTTATGTAACTTACTGGTGAAATCCAGATGATGCTTTAGAAAGAACATTCCAAGTACATTTAAACACTTAAGGCTGCAGGTTGGGTGCTTCTGGGCTTGGGTGGTGGGTTTTTTTGCCTTTGTTTGTTTGTTTGCCTTTTTTTAAAGGAAGGAGTTTTGTTTGGATTCTGCAGTGAAGCTAAAATAAAGGCAGCTGTCCATCTAGGTAGTATAGCTTACTCCAAATGTGAGCTGAGCAATATCTTGTGTTATAGCTGTCCCATATGAAAGTCAGAATTCAAGTGATTAACATAGGCTTATCGTTAATTTGATTACAAAGAAATATCTGAAGTTTACTTGAACTCTGACTGCTGGAATTAATGCCAGCTATTGCAGAAAACTGTTCAATGTCTAGTGATGATACATAGCATCGTCAGTGCTGTAACTAGTCGTATATATATAATTAACCCAAACGTGTAAAGTCTTGGAAAAGAGAAATTTAAAGATGAGAGATAGTCACGCTCCTAAATAAACATGCTGAGTATTGTTTTCATGTAATGGTTGATGTTTTACTACTTGATTGAAACTGCTTGGCATCTGGAAAGTTGAATATTATACAATTGACTTACTATAGCGTTGAGGTGATTGGCAATGTTTTATAGAACACAGTTTATTGTTTACTACAGTTGACATCATGAAGGCTAACCATTGCAGAATCATTTTCCTCCAGGTCTCAGTTCAGGCCCTGAGTCTTTTCTGTAAAGCACAACATCAAAGTCAAGAACAGGTCTTGACAGAAGAAAATGACTGAAATGTTTCAAATTCTTTATGTGTTCTATAAAATATATTTTGTTGAAGAGGAGTTGAAGTGGACTAGAGGCAAACGTGTACTGTCACAGTTCCAGCACTCAAGTGGTAATGTTTTAATTTCAGATTTACATAATTAAAACTCAGTATTTGTTATATAGTCAGTTCAGTGTTAAAGTCTTGCTGTCAGCTTCAAATCTAGCCATTCTCACATTGGTTTCAGGTACTGTACCTGAAATTGTTCTTGGGTGCTATACTCTCCAGAGTTTTCTTGCAATACTTGTCCTTTTTCTGGTGGCAAGCTTTGTATTTCCAAATTATTTTTCGCTTTATGATGTGAAGAATATGTGCAGACAAGTGTGAAAGGAGACTATCAGATGCTTTAATTCTGAAACACATTTAATTTTTTTAAATTTATTTTGATATGAATCTGTAGAATAAATGTAAATAGTTTTACAGACACATAAATAGTCATAGGACTGGAATTTATTTTAGGGGAAATGGAGATCACAAATTAGTTTTAAGTACAACACAGACTGGACATTTGAAGTAATGCTTTGTTTAGCCATGTTAACTGCATTTTAAGTATTGAATAACAGGAATCTTGAAAGGACATTTATTTGTTTTAAAGGGCAAATTCAACTTAGATGCTTATTTCTTTAAAAACTGCAATAGTAATTCGCTGATCTAGTTCAATTAAACATAACATTTCTATTAATTTAAAGTCTCTTAATATCTTTAGTCACATACAGGCACACATCTCTTCATGTACGAGCTTTGATAAATCTTGCTGTCCATGATGCTGCCCTTGCTGGATTTTTTGCATGCTCTTTATTTAAAAACAAACCAAAAATATCTTGTGCATAAGCTATGCACACTTTGGTCAAAACAATGAAAATTACTTTTACTTATAGGTTGCTGAGGCTGGCACCTGCAGCCATTTAGAAGATTAGCAATGGTAAAACCTACTTAGGGCAGTTTGATAGCTTAAAAAAAAATCCTAAAACATACCTAGTTCTAGAATTTACATTGTTGAATCCAGTGAATAATAGTTGTTAGCACCCAGTGCTACAAATTTGAGCTGAAATGTGGTGGAAAAATTACAGTTTTTGTATTCGTCAGGCAATGCAATGTATTATGATATTGGAGAGGCAATTGTGAAAACGACAATCATATATTTAAAAAAAGAGAAAAAAGAATAAGGTAAAGCTTCTCCCTTGAAGCCGAGGAATAAGAAAGTCGTGTGTGTTTTGATTCATTTCAGAAATGCCACGTTCATTTCAGTGCGTTTTGTATGAAAAGTTTAATTCCTCTTCTCTGTACAATTGGGTGCTGATCTTTTCATACACAAGGGAATTGAATGGAGAACTGAACGTCAGCATGGAGATGTGGAATATGCTCCGTCTTAAAGTGTTCCAAGATGAGGATGCACATAAAGTGCTGTAAGATTAATGTAGTGTTTACAGTTTACTTAGAGTGATGGGAGTTCCTGTGGCTTTTCTTTTGTTAATCTAAATGTCTTCTGGGGCATAAGAGACAAAATTAAAACTTTCAGAGCATTGCTAGGCTTGGGTTCAGCTGTTACTAGCAATGAAAATGGTTGTCCTCGCATAGCTCATCCTAAAGCAGGGTCATAGTGCATGATGGTTGGGAGAGCCAGGTAAGATGGTAAGAAGTGATACATGAAGCGATTGTTGCTACTTCTGCGTTAACTGGTTCTTCTGAAATTTGTCAGTGGTAGGGATGTAACAGTCACTGATGATTTGCTGTCAATGCTGTTGTCTATATAATCTACTTGCACTTCATTGTCCGTTGGTCACGTTTATCACGATGTTTCTTTAGAACGTATGTTTTAAGTGGCAATGGGGAACAGTTCAGTCACCAATTTCAGAAATACGACCCTTGGAAATAACCCACATTTTCATTATTGAGCATTGGGGTATAGGTGTGCACAAGTACCAAAGTAAATCAGATACCCTATTTCAGACTACTTTATTTAAATGGTATATTCTAGGTCACCAAGGCAGCTTTTTCACAAAAGAATGCAAGTTGATGCTAGGAAAAGCTAAATGGAATGCCTCATGAAGATGCTAAATAGAGATTGATGCTGAGTAGCTGAGAATGAAAAAAAGGACGCTCTTTGAAAGCCAGGGCTTTGAGTAGTGCAAGTAGTGATACTAGCAGTTACATATGAGGAGCAGTGAAACGGCGTGTGAACTACTGGCACAATATTTTTCTTAGATTCTGCTGCATGTTTCACATTGGCTGAAGCACCTGAGACATCTGTAGAGCTTTTTTCCTGGCTGCTGAGAAAATGAGAGAATTTGTGTCTGTTTCCTCTTCTCCTTTACTGATATTTTACCAGTCATAAAAAAAGTGCAACCTTCTTTCATATCCTCTGCTGTAGTGAAGGATTCTGTAACTATGATACGTTTAAAGCTTTCATCTTTTTTGTTTATCTGATACCGCCTTTGTCATCTGATATGCATAAATTTTGTTGTACCAGATTGGGATGAGAGCTTTTGATTTAGCTCTGTTCTTATTTTTTGGAAGGAAAAGTTAACTGATATTTGCATGTGGACACACATACATCTGAAAAGTTGTCTCTGTTTTTCATTCTTGACTTCTGGGGTGGATGTGAAAAAGGTCTTCAGCTTTACTTTGCTTTATAATCCCGTAATGTTCCTCAGAAAAAAACATGGAATCTTTATAAACTGTATGAATTCCCTTAAGATACAGCAAAATATATAAGAATTTGTTAATTTCCCTTTTGCTGTCAGGAACATTAAGAGCAGTATTGGTGAAATGCAAATATTTCACTCTCTTGTGGCCCAGCAAGAGTTGAACTTTGCTGGCTCTCAACTATTTGCCTTTCGTTAAAAGCGCATAGAGAAAGAAAACCCTTTTCTTTTCAAGAGGTGGTAAATATTAAATTGATGTTCACTTGATTAAATGTTTCTATGTGTGCTGACCAAATTTACAGTTTTAATAGCATGTTTTCAAAGCCTGATTTGACCTTATACTTTCACCAGCCACAGAATCTTGACTTCTGGCCTTGTAAAGACACGATCATGCAAGGCTGTGTTAAAGATCCAAAATGTTAGGGTTTTTTTTTTAATCATATCTTGCTCAAGGACCTCATTTCTTTCCTGAAGTAGTATAGGACGGACATTGATTATTTTTCTGCCTTCGATACATACACTTCAAATTTCTTTTTAAACTGTGGTCTAGATTAGATCCCTATGAGCCTGGGAGAGTAATGTAGATCTCTGGATTCTGTTAAGTCTCTTCTTGTAACTGAATAGTTACAAGTATGAGTATCGACCTGCTTGGTACTCATGTAGTGAGCAGTGAACCATTTTGTAGTTCAAAACAAATGCACTTAACTCTCAGATTTTAGATCCTTTGATTTTCACCTACTCACTAAGACCATGCCTGGGGGTACAATCTTTGGCAAAGTACCTGAAATTATCTTAACAAGTCTTACTGAGTTTGCCTTCAGCAGTCTCTTTTCCTGTGGCAGTTGTAAAAGTGGAGTCAGAGTCACCCAAATGACTGACTTACAGGAAAAAAAAAAACAAAAAACATTCAGAACAAAGGTATTTGATAAAGCAGGTCTTAAAATACGGTCTAGACACTTGATTACTTTCATGAAGACTTTTTTTAATTAGGAAGAGGCCTACTTTTTTTCTTATCTGTAGAATTGATCCATCGTTCTACCTCAGGACAGCCACCAAGAAATTTATCTGGAGTGGCTGATTCAGCCTTGGTTAGAGCCTGTGTTCCTGACCACAGCAACCCCCAGTGCCTGGGACAGTGGTGCATAACTGTCTGTTCACACGTGTATCCAGAGTTCAGTGAGCTTGGCTTTGAACTCAATAAACAATATTAGTCCTTGTATCAGATTTTTTCATGGATTGCACGTGCTTTTCTTTCCATTTCTTCGCTTCTATGAAGCTACTTTACAGTATTTCTCTGGGAGCACTGGCAGCAGCAGCAGTCAGCTATGTAATTTTGTTAACCCTATTCAGCAGCTGCTTCTATACTTGTAGGGTACGTGTTCTTTAAGAGAAAAAGAGGACATTCAGCTACTGCTGTACTAGTTCATGTCTTCACCTGTCCTTGCCAGTTCTACTGACCAAAAGGAGACCTTTTTTTAGAATAGAGTTTAAAAAGGAGTTGTTAAAATTTGAAGGAAGTAAGAGGAAATGAGTGCATTGACACCATGATCCTGTGTCAGATTTATCCCCGCCATAAATGTGTATTTCTTGTAGTAGCATGCTCTTTGTGCTGTTAGGCTTTTGGCAAATGAGCTACCAGTTGTACATAAATGGCAACTATGGATATACAACAATTTATAATTTTCTTTCCACTTTTTTCAAGAGTTTGCCTGGTTTTACTGGGTACAGTTTTTGATTGTATGAGATTTTATTTTTTTTTAAAGTTCCAAATGAATAATACGAGATTGCTCTCTTTTCTCCTAGCTTTGTGATTATACAGGCTGGTAGCTGATGGGCATTTTTCTGATGCTTCGACATTCAGAAATATAATGCACATGCTTAATAAAATACATATGTGGAAGGTAAGGCTTGGCACCTTTGTTATTGTGTTTGCTGTTGATGGTTTTTGAGGGTTGACAGTGCTCTGGTTTCTGTTTACAGTGAGGGCACAGAAGGATATGTGTAAGAGCAGAGGGACAGAGCTGAGATCTAGGAGACAGGAGGAGCAAGGAACGGTGGTGTGGGTGGATGGGAGCAGTAAAACAGTGTATGGTAGCAACAGCTGAGAGATTGAAGGTACCTGTTTTGGTAGCCTTGAGCTTGTTTATTGTGAAGTTCTGTCTATAACATTAGTTTTGAAAGATTGGAGGAGATACTCTTTTATAAACACTGATGACAACTGCACAGGTGTTTTATGCAAGGCAGTGAAGAGCTATCTTCCATATTTGAATTGGAATTTATAATTGAAATAGCATGCCTTTTTGGGAATGATATTTCAGAAGATCCATCTTCTTGTGTTGTTTGACCTAGGGTTCAATGTTTCCAAATACTCATTCATTTGCAGTTGAGTAGTAAGGGTTTCCTTGGGTTTTTCTGTTTTTCTGGTTTTAGTATTTATTAGTTACTTTCAAAAACTGAAGTAGAATTAATTACATAGATCCTTTGCTTTCCATCCCTATTATTCCATAGCTCATCTTTTCTTTAAAGAACAACAACATAGTGTAAATTGCTGCTTACTATAAAACTGTTGATTTAAATATCTTGGCCTCATGGCATGACTTTGTGGAGCTCTCTTGACAGATAATTTAGAAATTAGTATGGTAGATAAAAACAGAGTTCTAATATTTTGATTGCAGTTTTAAGAAGAGAAATAATCATATTTGTAAATGTCTTTGGATTTTCTAGAGGTTAAGTCTAAAGAACTTTGAATGTATTAACCAGATTGTTGGAAGCCTATGGAAAGATCTGATCAGATGGAAGTTTTTCATAATACTGAATCTCCTATACATATTAACAAAACAAAGCTGGTTCACGTGAAAAGGAATAGGTTATTCTCTGAATCTACTCTAAATTACAGCTTCAGGTAACATGTTGATCTTCATAGCTTGCTTACCAGATAGGCGGTAGTAGCCACTGCTTCTTAATTTTCAGAAAAGTGAAGTGAAACACTTAACAGGAAAAGGAGGAAAATTTGTATAACAAATATATTGGTTGGAGAAATCCAACCAGCTATAAACCATGATTGTTTAAAAATTTTATATCATGAAGTTTCATTATGAATGCAGGGGATCTTAAACCATATCTAAACAGAAAATGCTTTGAAATTGATACGACAGGACAGCTTTTGTTGTGAACCCTAAAAACAGTTGGCAGAGAAAATGTGTGAGTCTTTGATTTTCATAATGTTTGGGATCTGTCCCTGTATTTTGTATCTCACAGTTGTAGAGATGTGATTGTATTTAGACTTCTGTAAGGCATTTAACTCCATCCTGTGCCACACTTTACCAAACCAATGTGCTGTAACAAGAGCAAAGGGCACTTCTCGGGTGTGGGCAGCCCACCTGCTTGCCTCTGGAAATATACAGATACTGACATTGTGCCTAAAGCTGATTGATTTTCCTGTTGGTGATCTAGAAATAGCTATAAAATCATGATAAAATGTTAGTGATGGAAATCAGCTTTATGACAGGAACAATGAGAAAATTGCAAAAAGTGAAATACCTCTGTTATAATCCTTGTTTTCTTATGTGATATGCTTTCAAAGATTGTCTGGACTTTTTGATCAATCTTTCCTTTCTGTTGTTGGGAGTTTGGGCATTGGTAACGCACTCGGTCTTGCTTAGCTATTTTATGTAGTCCATTTAGGTTTTTCTAATCTTTTTGGTCCCATGCAGTAAACATCCTAAGTTACTATGAAGAGAAAAAGGAGAATTATGTTTTATGACTTGTAAAGGGCTAGGATCAAAGGAAGTATGTTCTAGAGGCTATTTTGAACTAAACATCTGTTTCCTGGTTGCATTCAATTCAGGAGACTAGAGTTGAATGCAGATGGTTTCTTTAAATTCCAGTTTTACGTTCATAGTCTGTACAAAGTGGGCTGTACCAACGGAACTTAGAAGCTTTCTTTGAAAGTAGTCGTGAAGAGGGTTTAGAGGAAATTGTAAAAAGGCTGTAATATGCCTTTTGCCTCAAATATGTGAAAAGTAAAATGGAATTTTGTTGTTCCATCTCAAATTGTTCAGGTTCAGTAAATTTGAAAGTCTTAATTGTGCTTCCTCAAAATGAAAGGGGTAGGAGAAGGTCTGAGCAAAGGCAGTGGTGGTAACGCCTGACTTCATCATCTGCTGAAGTGTGATGGAGGAATATTCAGATGTCCTCTTTAAACATAAACATATGTGAAGAGTAGTGTGTAATACAGCTGACGTGAAGCGGGTAAGCTTTTTGTGCGAGTGTTCTCAGCTGCTTTTAAATTTTTTAACTCAAGTGCAACAGTAAAAGGAAGACACACTGCGATATCAAGCATATTGACTATTGTTTTATGTTTGTTACTTTAAACCACATGTCATGCACTTTAAGCATTTGAAAACAGTTGTATTAAGGTTGCTGCTGTTGAGTTACAACCCTCTTGTTCTGTCTGGGTTTGTTTTTTTTTTTTAACCTTGGATTTTGGCAACTCGTATTGTCTTGGTTGATTACTGGAAGAAAAGAACTTTTCACTTGTTTCCCCTCCAAACTGAAATACCTTATGCAGAATGGAGCATCTGCCACTCTGATCATCTTACATGCACGTCTTTGGTATATATTTTAACATTTCAGTGCAGTACAGAGGGCAACAAGGTGCTGATCGGGTTTAAATAACAGTTCTCACTGGTAGGTCCTAGTCAGCATCAAGGAAAAACCCTGTTCACTGAGGGATAAGCTCATGTAATTTAAATAACTTTTCCTAGAGAGTAAATTTCAGGAGTGTAAAATGCAACATAATAAATATTTGTTGATTCTGTCTTTTTTTTTTTTTTTAAAGCAATAACTGACAATACTCTTTCTTATTCTTGGCAATGTGGTGATATAAATATTTGGTAAGCAATTCAGTGACTACTTTTGTATATTCAATTGGATTTGATTTATTTTAATGCTATTGAAAGAGTTAACCTAATTTATTAAGGTAATATATGTTAGGCTTGACTTCTCAGTGTTTATTTTGTCTTTTGCACATTGAAACTGCAGACATTTATTATACACAATGTCTGATTAGTGTTGTGTACTGGTAGCAGCCAGAGAAAACTGTAAAAATGTTTCAGTAGAGATAGGTGTAATTGATATCCTTCTGGTCATAATCTCTTACTTACAGATTGCTCTGAGTTCTAGAGTATCAGTATCAAAATGTTTATTCCCTTAGTTGCTGTAACAGTGTAACAGATGTTGATCTATATGAATATCTGTTCCCTTGGATCACATGAGACCAGAGGCGTTCATAGCTTTCAAGCCTTCTAGTGGCAAAATTAGTCTTATATGAAAAATTATTTCCTAACCACTCTGCTCTTGCCTTTATAAGATGTGGGCAGAGGTATGAAAAAGGATATATTACTTATGAAGCTGTGTTTTAATAAAGTTTGTACTTTGTTCTAATACTTATTCAAAATTTTGGAAGGGAAACAGCCATCTGACTCTCTTGCTTGTTGAATAAGAGTGGTGAAAGATCTTGGAATGAAGTGCTGGGCTTTGCAGAAGTGTGGTATGTCGTTGCCTTCCATGGAGATGCAGTAACTTGCTCTGTAAGTGATTGACCACCCACAGAGGATGTAGTTCATGTGCATGCTGCCTGGTCTTCACTTGAGAAACTTCAGACTGTAGCTTAGAATTGTGTAGTATACTGCCTTGTAAACTACAGCTGTTTACAATAGAATGTTTTTACAGATATTTACAATAGAATTAGCTTTTTAAGCACTTTTTGGGTTGCAGTTGTAATGATAAAAATGTTTGCATTTCTGAACAATCAAAATTTGAAATACGCTGGTGAATTTCCAGACTCTCAGTAATTCTTCTCCTGAAGTACACTTTTCTTAACAAAATTAAAGAAAAAATGCAGAGCAGAAGTTCAGTCTATGGCATCAACCTGACCTTTTGCCTTCCCCTATTCCCACCGTATAATTTATATAGCTCATTAAATCTTTGAGCAAGCCATGTTTTTCCCCCAAAGTTTGGAAATAGAACTTAGTTTACTTAAAATGATGTTTGGGGAAGGGCGTATAAACAATGCTGTTAAGCCTAACTTTTATGTACACTAGAGTATTACGTTTTACCTTCTTAGCTTTCAACACCATTGCTTTTTGCTGCACAAATTACGACATTGTTATATCAGATAGTCACAATTTTACATTTTCCTCTATAAGTGGCTTTATTTGCCCCCTGGTCCTTCCTTGGATATGCTACTTAAGTGTATTATGTAATAAATCTATGTAACTTGATGCATTTGGAATGGGTTACTTCTGAAGGAGATGCATGAGGAAATGACACTTCTTCCATTGTCCAACAATTGCATACAAAATCCCTGTGATGATAATTTCCCATCTATTTCCAGATAATACTGGTTGACTGCAATGGAAAGGATGGTATGGAAGAAATGCTTGGTTTAGGGTATGATACTAAAAACAAGTCTTAAGACTTTTTTTCTTTAACAAATTTAATAACAGAAAAGATATCTCAATTGGAAGTGATGAAACAATACACAGGTGACTATCATAAAATAAGGAAGAATTGGTGTGACTTTTATGAAATAAAATACTATGTCATGTGTCTATGACAGTTCTTTGAGAGAATTAGCAAGCACATGGGCAGGGAAGAACTGGGTGATGTTACTTGTTATGGAAAAGTAGTTGAGAAGATCCCTCCCCAAAAGTTTGAAAAGTTGAATTGCCATGGAGAGTGCATCCTTACATTGATAGATGATCGCTAAAAGCGGCGATGGGGAGAAAAGTTCATGTGTAGAAAGAAATTGTCTTTTTTCATGGTGGAATCTTATGTGGGTTTGTACTTGGAATCCGTGCATTTCAGTGTATTCATAAATGCCACAGAAAAGGAGTAGAATACTGAGGCAAAAGTTTGTTGGCAGTATTAAGTTATTCAGGATGTCGATACTGAAGGGCTAACCATGAAGGATTGCAAAAGGATGTTGCTCTACTGACTGTTAGATGGCACCTTGCCATTTCATCAAGTTAAATGTCATAATGCAGGCTGGGAAGGTAGTATGAAAACAGCAACCATAGCTTTAGGTACACAGTGATGGGCACTGAAATTATATCATTTGGTAATTAATAAGATCTTGCAACTGAAATGAAAATGCATTTTCAAAGTTCAGCAATAGTCAAAATAGCAATCAGAATCTTGGGAATTAAGAAGGAAATAGAGACTCATTATGCTGCTATTACATCTTTATCTTATGTCATGTGCAGTCTAGTTTGCACCTTGGAGGATCATATACAGAGAAGGGCAGAAAGGACAGTCAAAGGAATGGAACAAGTCTGTATGAGAAATTACTAAATATGTATACTCTCCTTGGGCTAGAACAAAGATGTCTGGAAGATGATGAGGTAGCGGTCTATAGTACTGGTGAGACAGAAGAGGGTAAATCTCTGTTTTTCCGAATGCAGAAGCTAGGGTACACCTAGTGTCACTGATAAGCACGTATTCAAATCAAGAAAAAGGATTTTCTTTGCAGAGGTTTTGATTAAACTATGTGCCAAAAAGATGTTGGGCTTGCTAAAAATTTACATGTATTAAAAAAATAAATAAATTTGGATTCCCTATGTGGAGGGAATTCAGAGTTTTTATGAAAAAGATCAGTTGGTGCTGGTTTAGGAATCACTGAGCTGTGGGTTTCTGGTGGCCTAAAATAATATGCAGAGAAAGTATTGCTAAAAGGGCAACTGTATATTACCTTGTGTAAACATCAGCTATTGAGTGCTGTTTCTGTTGGTTTTCTCTGACCTAGTGGTATGCATCAGTAAATAACACATTTTTCTACCATGCCCTAGCTCAAAGAAAAGGAGAATTAAGGAGGAAAAAACCCCAAACAAAAACCAGGAAAAAAAAGAGGAGTTAAAAATAAATTATTATGGGAATGTAGAAAGGTGTTAAGAATAAAAACAATTTTAAAAGAGAGAACCAGAGAGGGACAGAGAAAAGCTGTCCTGATAGCACTTCTTGGTGGGGTCCAAGTAGGGATGGGTGTTTCTTGGTGATGCTCAGCCCAGAGGCATGACCAGACAGCGAGCTTGAAACCCTTGGCTGGTCTCTGTTGTCAAACTTCCTGCTATTCCTGGCACTTGGAATGGCCAAGCTGACTTGGGGCTGGGTGAGGTTTGACAAGAACATCCCAAGACTTGTTGAGGCTTTGGATGTAGAGTGTAAATAAAAAAGGGAGTGTATATGCAATTTCAGGAGATTCTGGAGGAACTGGAAAACGAACCTGGCGTATTTTGTATCTATATGGTGAGAGGGTCTTCCTCTCAGCCTGGAATGGGCATGAGTGAGGATCCCACGAGCACACCTGGGTCTCTGTGTCTCAAGTCCTCCACTGAAAATTTTCCAACTTGAATCCTGTTAAGCAATAGACTTGGTTAACAATATAAGCTACCACACTAGGGTTTTTCACCTTCCTATGGTAGTACGGCATGCTGCTGAATGTTTTGGTGTGATACAAGGCCAACAAGTTGGAGGAGTGAAGCACAGTTGGATGAGGAGGTTTTTTGAGGTGTGATTTCAAGGTGAATTGGTTAGCTGTTACACACTCTACTAAAGAGATGGGAAGAATTACTGGTAGTTTTGGAGATGTGATGCAGGTTTGACGCTCTTTGTGTCTCTGTTATGTTTGTGTACAGTTGTGTTAGGATAAGATCTTATAAAATAGCAAAATTTATTTTTACAACTCGGTAACAAAACAGGTTTAGTGGTAGTCATACAAAACCAGAACAAAACCCCATTCTTAAAACTACCTGTTACTTTGATCATCTTGAAGAGTGCTCTCTGTCTGATAAGCTGTTATGTGCTTGTATGGCCATGCATCGCCTGGCATCTGATTCTTACTTTGCAAGATCATTACCCTGGGGATTGCTTTCATCGAGACAGGTTAGGATTTGGTGATAAGTGTGTCTTTGTGGACTCATTTTGTCACTGAAGTGCCATTCAGATTCAAGCCTTCACTTTAAGGATTTCTTGTGATTTATATTCAGCGTTAATCAAACGGGCATACTTTTACCAGAGGTTTATTGTTTGTCTCCCACCTAATTATCAAAATGGAATCATCGTACAGGAAAGCAGTAAAACAACTTGCCCCACACACAAAATCACTGCAAATTGATCTGGTATTTTCCTTAGCTATAAAAGGGTTGGGAAGATGAATGTTCGCTTGTATTTTGTAGGTTCCAGTATTGTTTGCAACATGTTTGAAGCTGAACATGTTCAATCATCTAGAATATTTGAGATAGGCAGTTCGGAGTCTTGTCCACAGCTTTCTAGAATAAACTGGTAGAAGGTTAAATTTTCATTGATGTTGCAATCAAATGTATACTACTATTAAGTGCGTGGAGTTGAAAAAATAAATCGCTGGTGCTTTTTACAGTAACTGGAAAGTATTCTCTTTACTTTTGCTATGCTTTTTCTCAGAGGAGAATAAAATTATTCCTAAAAGGTCATATGGGAAGCCTGCATTAAATGTTCTTTCTAACTTGATTATTTAACACTTATTTTTTTTCAAAACCTGAGCCAACTGTTTGGAAATGGTTTCTCTTACCAGTACAGTCAGACTCCTTGTGACTTGTCTCTAGTTGTGTTATACTTCCCCCTCCATCAAATTCTGTAGAAGTTTAGTCTTTCTTCCTCTTAACATCTGTGTTCTTTGGACATCATTAAATTTGTTCTCTTTAGCATCAGACATGCCGTTTCTTTCTGTTGGTCCGTTAATGTTGTGTGTGATAATGCCATCTACCTTTAGAAAGGGAATGTCTCACCTTTAGTTTTATGAGCAATGTGCCATAGTTTAAGAATGGACAGGTCAAAACAAAGCTTTGTATAATTTTATAATGGATTTTTATCATTTTTTATCAGGGTTTAACCTTTCAATTTGTTCATGTCAGTTGGTCTTGGTGAAGCAGCATTCTCCTAAACGTTGTACTGCGATCACTTTGCTCGGGAGAACCTTCATGTCAGAATGACTCTTGGGTGAATGCATAGCTCTTTGCAGCAGTGCTCTTTTCCAGAGAAATATCAGGAGACTGTTTCTCCCCCTTAGGTATTAGGGTAGCTGGAAGATTAATATTGGTTTTGTTTAGATTAGCATATTCTTTTTAGTTTCTGTTGCAAAATCAAATAGTAAATGACTGGGAAAAATAATTTGGTCCAACAACATGTGAAGTGGTTTTTGAATTCAATTTTGATATGTATGTGGATCATCAACTGGTGATAGATGTGCAGTGTTTGGAGAGAAATTTTTGTTCTCTTATCGTACATTTTCAAAAAAGACTCCAGGCTGCGGTGCTCACTACAGCAGTGCCTCAGATTTCAACAGAAAGTTTCTGTACTGGCTGGTTTTTCACGTAAGAAATTATGCAAATACTTTCACTGTGCAGTTTTTCCAACTGTGAATTTACAAAAATAACTAGAGAAAACAGATGTCGTCGGTGGTCAGATATTTATCAGTAGTGATCAGACACTTAAAGAAATACTGATCAGTTTTTGTGTTTTTGGGCAAGTAGTTCATATGAGTTGATACTTATCCAGAAAAGCAGGTAAATGGCTAGTAAATGGAACTAGGCAGATTTTCTTCATAATTTACAGAATCATATGGTGGCTGAGCTGTAAAGCATGTTTTTTGAAGTTTGCATAATGGTTTATGTGTCTGCTGCTTTGCTTTCTTGTTCCAGCCTGTACAGTAAATGTGATTAGTGTGCTTCAGAACCTTGGAAATGTCTGGTTTTGTCTACCACTTGAAGATTAGTGTTTCACTTTTGACCCTCTTCAATGAAGTGTATTTCTGTTGTGGAAGAAAAATGCAGCTGCCTGATGTGATAAGAGTCAAACATCATTTGACTAAGTTTTTTTAACGTAAACGCTGTATTTTATACTAGCATATAGATAGCTAACTGTATTTTACACAGTTACTTAAAAGAGTGGGTGTGTTTCATTATGGTACCTGGGCACAGAGCTAGCAAGTTCGTGATAACAGTTCAGGAGTGAATTGGGTCCCTCCGAGGCAAGCCAGAGCTGCCCTCCTACTCTGAGGGAAAACCACATCGGGCAATCTGAAGCCACATCCACCAGCCTGGCTCTTGCTTGCTCTCTGCTCATCTCATTCCATGTGCTCCTCCAGTCCCACCCTTCCCAGTTGATCTCCACTGTTGGGATTGTATTGACATCTGCCATCCCCTTAAGTAATCCTGTTTGTAGCCTGAGGAGTCCTAGCCACCTTTGTTCTTTGCTTGGAAGCTTCTCCATAGTTTTCATTGTCCCTAATGATTTCATGCCAGCCTTGGAGATTAGAGGGGAGAGCAGAAATTCCAGAAGTACTGAGAGATTGAGAGTGCACTGTAGGTTAGTACCGTTGCCTAAATAATGCTGTGGTTCTAAAAGTCCGTTTGCTGCGTTTACTACTGAGATTTTTCTGGTTTACTGTTGAGTTGATACCTTCAAAGAAATGTCTCATGTATCAGCAGATCCCATTCCTGAATGACAATAGTCAGCTTCAAAGCCAGTGTCCACTACTTCGTGTGTACTCATGCTTAATTTCTCTGTATTTTTATTACTCATTAGTGTCACTGTTTCTCTGCAGCTTTTGATGGTCTGACTTTGTTCTGTCCAGAATAGACGGACAGCACAGGCCCAGTCCCCAGCACCAGCAGGACACTATTGGGACTTCCCTTTACTGTAAACAAAATGACTGTTTATTCCAGTTGTTTGATGGCTGTCTTTAAGGAGGAATTGGTCAGGTTATTTGTCATGCAAGGGCCTGTTTAGAAGAACTTCGTTTCTTTGGAGCCTTTTGTGAGAGGTCTCTGGTAAATGTCTTTTGGTAGTCCAAGTGGACTGTGTCAATGATTTCTTGGTGTGCTCATTGACTCTGTCAGAGAGAGCAATAGAGATGTGGCTTTTCCTTTCAGCAGCTGCATGGAATTATCTGTGCCCACTAATCCTTTTCTTTTGAGTGATTTGTACAAATTTTTCTGGTACAAACTGAACTTAACTGATCCATTGTTTCCTAATTCTCCTCTTGAACCCTTGTCAGAAATTCACATTGCTTTTCTTGTCTCTTAGAAAACTGAGGCTGTTTCAAGTGAGAATTCACAAATCACAGCTATTAGGTCTTTTATTCTTGAGTTCCATTCTAGCACTTCATTTTTTTTTCACATTGTGAGCTTGTTCTTTACCTTCTTATAAACACGCTTGAGGAGGATTCTGGTATAGGAAGTCTCCACAGTTTTTCCACAGTGTGTAGATCTGAAAAGAGAAGGGGAGGGTTCTTTTTCTGTAGGGCTTTATCTCCTATGTGTCCTTTATGTGCTGATTATCCTGGAGGAGCACTCCAATAGATCTGCTATTCCTTCTCTCTTCTGAAAAGTGCATATTTTTATGCTTTTTCCTATTTCTTTCTCAAACTTTATTTTTAACATGTACGTTACCAACTAGAACTTATGGTCACTTCCCCCTGCCCTCCTTTCGATACCACTTCTGATTTTCTGAAATACATAATTTTACTTCAGGTAGTTTCTCTGACTTTACTATTTAGCCATGTTGCCATTTTTTCCTAGTTTGCTTAAAGGCTTCTTTTATGTGAGGGCAAGCAGTTATCTTCTGCCAATGAGCATGGATGCCTTACAAAAGCATGATCAGGAAATAATTTTAGCAAACTGTTTTGGCTAAGCATTCATACAAAAGGGCATACAGGGAAAAAATGAGCCAAAATATAAGCACAACTTTTAAAAATGTAGATATTTTTAACTCTTTATTTTCATATTTTATAATCCTGAAAAAATTGCAGTTATTTTGCTTTAACTGGATTTGAAGAATATCTGATTTCTTTACATGCCTACTGTCTTAAAAATCACCAAATATTTCATTACTAGAGGGGCAACCAAGTCTTGCTTCTCTAGCCAGCATAGCAGTAGAGCAAATGGGTTTGATGGATGGACTGGTGACTAGTCAATGGGTAAGGAGTTGGCTGGATGGCAGCATCCAAAGAGTTACGATTAATGGCTCAATGTCCAAGTGGAGATCAGTAACAAGTGGTGTCCCTCAGGGGTCCGTATTGGGACCAATACTTTTTATTATCTTGATTAATGCCATAGAGAGTGGGATTGAGTGTGCCCTCAACAAGTTTGCAGATTGCACCGAGCTGAATGGTGTGGTTAGTAGGCTTGAGGGAAGGGATGCCATCCAGGGGGGGACCCTGACAGGCTTGAGGAGAGGGCCCATCTGAACCTTATGAAGTTCAGCAAGGCCCAGTGCAAGGTCCTCCTGCACCTGGATCAGGGCATCACCAGCATCAGTACAGACTGAGTGATGAAAGGGTTGAGAAGAGCCCTGCAGAGAAGGACTTGGGGATGTTGGTGGATGGATGAAAAGCTGGACATGTGCACGTGCATTGTGCACTTGCAGCCCAGAAAGCCAGCTGTATCCTGGGCTGCATCAAAAGCAGCATCACCACAAGGTCGAGGGAAGCGATTCTCCCCCTCTACTCTGCTCTGGTGAGACTCCCCCTGCAGTACTGCCTTCAGCTCTGGGGATCCCAACATAAGGACATGGACCTGTTGGAGCGAGTCCAGAGGAGGCCACGAAGGTGATCCAAGGGCTGAAGCACCCCTGCTGTGAGGGCAGGCTGAGAGAGTTGGGGTTGTTCAACCTGGAGTAGAGAAGGCTCTGGGCAGACCTTATTGAGGCCTTTGAATACTTAAAGAAGACTTATAAGAAAGATGGCAAGAGACTTTTTACCAGGGCCTGTAGTGATGGGACAAGGGATAACGGTTTTAAACTAAAAGGGAGGTAGGGTGAGATTAGATATAAGGAAGAAATTCTTCACAGTGGAGGTGGTGAGATACTGGCACAGGTTGCCAAGAGCAGCTGTGGATGCCCCATCCTTGGAAGTGTTCAAGGCCGGGTTGGATGGGGGTTTGAGCAACCTGGTCTGGTGGAAGGTGTCCCTGCCCATGGCAGGGGGTTGGAACTGGGTGGGCTTTAAGGTCCCTTCCAACCCAAACCACTCTGTGATTCTGATTCCTCAGCAATCCATGTGCAAGATCCCCTATCAGTGATGCAGGAAAGTGAGGGGCACCATTTGGTTTCCATTCAAATGGTGAAAGATGGGAAGGGACTTTTTATGAGGGCATGGAGCGAGTGATAGGACAAGGGGCAAATGCTTTAAACTGGAAGAAGGAAGATTTAGACTATAATCAGGAAGAAATTCTTCATGATGAGGTTGGTGAGGCAGTGGCAGAGGTTGCCCAAAGAAGCTGTGGGTGCCGCATCCCTGGGAGTATTCAAGACCAGGTTGGATGGGGCTTTGAGCAGCCTGGTCTGGTGGAACGTGTCAGGGGGTTGGAACTGGGTGGTCTTTAAATGTCCCTTCTGACCCAAACCATTTTATGATTGTAAGTGTACAGGGATCCTGGTTGACTATTAATAAATGCAATGTATGAATTTGCTGAAGGTGGAGCTAAGAATGTGTGTTCTGTCAGTAGGTATTCAGGAAGATACTTGTGCATGTTAGGATTTCTATGTTCAGAAAAGAGTGGTTTTTTGACCCTCTTGCATTTGGATTAAACTATGCTGGGGATGTCTGTGTTTTACATACTTAAAAATCTGTTGAATACTAAAAGATTGAGTTGAGAAATTTTAAGAAATTTGACATTTCTTAGTTTTGTAAGCAAAACTTGAATTTTTTCAAAAGCAGATATTGCATTAAATGTTGCAAAATTGCAAGTAGGTATTTCACACTGGGCTGTCACTTTGTTGCTTGTACAAATGCTGCTACTTTGGACTTCTGCCATGCACTGAGGGACCTAAATCACCAGTTTTCCAAGTGAATGTACTTTTCAAAACAAAGTACATTTATAGGAAATTAAAAGCTTCTTAAAGGCAATTAAGGAAAAATAATTCAGAAGAATGATCCTTTTTTTTCTTGGCTTCTTCCAACTACTAAATTTGGGATTTGTGTTTTCCTTTAAATGAGTGTTAAAACCTGGAACGGGTGTATCCGTTGTCCAAAAAGCCTACCTCTACAGAATTATTTTCTTAATTTTGCTGTTTCTTTTGGTTCACTTTTTCTTGCTTGAATTACCTGTCCTTAATGCTAAATTTGTCTCTCTACTACCTGGAGTAAAGTAATGGAGTGCTGGCAACAACCTGTGTTATACTCTTGGTTTTTGGCATGTTCTGGATGTGTGATACTAAGATACCTGACTGCACGTAGCTGATGCTTCAGAATCAGTTGTGTGCAACTCCTGGCTGTTTCCCAGTACTGTGTTGTAGCTTTCTTAATGCTCTGAACCACCCCATCCCCCTTTTTTATTTCCTGATCGTTTTAAAGCTGATGGACTGGTCAGGTGTGGTCCCGGCATATCTACGTGAGTCAGTGGTTCTGCCTCCTTGTAGCTGTCTGTGTCATGGGTGAAGGAGCTACTGTTCCTGTCACTTCTGGGACTATTTTCGTATTGGCAAGGTGGCTTCTTGCATCTAGGTTGATTTCATATTTGCTCATATATCTAAATTTTTTTTTACTAGCATTTTGGGCTTGGGGAGTGCTGAGCAGGAACACCCAAACTGTCTCTGCTAAGGCACTACCTCAATGTAAGCAAGATGTTTCTGGCACTGTAGTGGCCCCAGAAATAGTTTAGCTGTAGTTGTATGTCATCCAGCCAAACCAGTAGCCAGGGTGAGTGACCCACAGTCTGGTAAATCACCTGTGAGTAATTGGAAGTTGAGCACTGGACTATGAGTATAAAACAGAGAAGAAACTGATTGGAGACTCTAGACTTTCTGCTTCTTTTCTCCCTTTCTCCTGTGGAGGCGAAGAGCATTAATATATTTGAATTCTGGGAGCGTGTTGCTTTTTTGTTGTATAAGAAGCACGTAAGTAATACAGAGTATTTTGCAACAGCAATTAGCATTAGTGAGAAGTAGTAACAGTTGCTTTAAAAGTGGATGTCTAGCTGTGAACTGGTTATAATTTAACTGTTTTAGTGGAAATGCTTTCAAGCTGAGAAGACAGATACTTATGCTTGGACCAGCCCGTATTTTTCAGTTTGTCTTTTGACAACTGTACAAAATTTTAGTTAAAACTGGTTTTGACAGGAAAGGATAGGAAAAAAGCATCTCATGCTTGCAGGGAGAAGAAATCCTTGTCTCAACTACAACTGAAGAATATCTACTTGTTAGATTCAGAACAATAAATTATTATAAACAACTTGGGGAGCATGATCTATACTTAAGATTGGCTAATCCTTTCCACTGTGTGATCCTGTTTACTGTTGCATTTTACTTCGTTAAATGTAAACAATTCTGAATTATGTTTTCCGAGCTAGCAGATTGCCAAAAATTGAATGAATCTTAGGAGGTAGAGATATTGTTGATATCTGTATGGATATTAAATCTAGCTCAATATATGGTATTGCTCGGGGTGTGTAGTAGGAGAGGAGAGGGGTCTTTTGGCTTCGTTTCTGTTTCAATGACCGTTTTATGAAAAAACTCCAATTCTTCCTGTCTTTAGGAAGGAAGTAAAAAATTGTCTGTGGATGGTCATTCCCATTACAGGACTCTACTTTTGACCTAACATGCTTCTAAATGTGTGTTGTAAACAAAAATACAATGTAAGTTAAGCCAAGAATATCCTTAAAACTGGTTTGGCATTTTGTATCTAGTCTTATGTATGAAAGCAGCAAATACTAGACAGTCCCATGTCTCTTAACACCTAGGGCAGAATTTTGTTCAAAGCTGGGTATTGTGAATGATCAGAGGTTTTCCACAGCAAGTGAATAGCCTTGGAGGATGGAGTCCTGACTCAGTGTGAAAGAAGGAGTTGTTTCCAATTACCACCTATCAGTCACAGCTATGAAATTAGTTCATGTACAGTTCTCACTATGTAGCAGATTTCTGATGAATATCCATCATGCTGGATTGCTTCTGCTAGGAGATGCATGTGCTGCTAAAAAGAATAGAGTTATTGCTGCATCCTGGAAGAAAATTGTTGGAAAACTCTGCTACCTGTGTACTGTGGCTGTTCTGGTGGTTAGATATTAATGAAGTTACAAAACCGTGTTTGACAAAGCTGTGTTTAAAATTGAGAACCCAGCTGGATTTTTGCTGAAGCATTTGTAATACTTCTGATATATTATTTCTCTGAGTAAACGCAGTGAATGAAGGAAGTCTATACTTTTTCCAAATCTACTGTTTTAAGTGGCAAAATTGCTACATGCTCATGCTCACTGGGCTGGATTTTTTTCGTTTAGTGGGGAAAAAAAAATGAGCGAGCAAGCATTTGATGATGATTATAGTAAGTGTTTGGTTAGGCTTCTGTTATGCTTCCATAAAAGTGGTCAAGTATATTAATTTTTTTGCCCTAGAAAGAAAAACTTAGTAAGAGCTACTGTATTTGCGTATCGTATGTATTTCCTATGTAACTTCACCTGCAGGTGTCTGCTGTATTTAGTGCTAGTAAAACTACGTATATAGTGACCATTGCAAAGGAAAACCTGTTCTCTCTTAAGCATTTTTGATCTCACATTATATTTTATTGGGCTTTTTTTTTTCTTAAATGGGAGTGCCTTTTTTACTGTAATATATACTTAAAATCCAATGAAAATTAAAAGTGGTGTTTTCTAGTGGAAAGATAATGGATTTTTTATACTGCTTACAACTGCAGAATATATTTCTGATAACTGTTTTTTGTTTGGGTTTTTTTGACAGTTGTACTCGCTAAATGATTATAAACCACCAATTTCTAAAGCTAAAATGACACAGATCACCAAGGCAGCAATCAAGGCTATAAAGGTAAGAAATTGGCTAACTTTTTACTTCCTTTTGCATATCTCATCTGTGTTAAAATAACTGAATAGCTT
This sequence comes from Cariama cristata, assembly GCF_000690535.1. Classification (NCBI taxonomy): domain Eukaryota; kingdom Metazoa; phylum Chordata; class Aves; order Cariamiformes; family Cariamidae; genus Cariama; species Cariama cristata. The sequence goes on from NW_009602041.1 coordinate 23,221, forward strand.
AAAGAATTTGCCTTAGAAATTTCCACCTCCCTAGTGTGTACAATTTCCAAGTTATGCTCAAATGTGATACTGATAGGATTTTCAGGAGTGCAGCAGAAGGCTTAATTTGTTGTGTGACTTTCATTTGCTGGTTGTCATATGTGAGAAAGAATTATACCAACTAGATTCTTCAATCAGATCTGAAAGACAGGGTTTTTTTTCCTTCAGTTTAAAAAGGAAACACTGGCATTGCCTGAGAAGAGATGAATAAATATAAAACTACAATTCCCCATCCCCCCTCCCCACCAAATGTAAGATATGTGTGCCTTTGGATCAATACAATTATTAAGTTTTATTTCATTTTTATAAATTCCTAGAGTACTTTCTAATGGGTATTGTTCATAGATTTTATTTTTTGTTGCTTGGATACAAGTTGTGCTTAAGTTTTAGCATTAGTACACTAATTAAAGACTTTTCTTGCTGCAAAGTAAAACTAATTGCCAAACAGCAATGCAGCAGCAGAAAACGGCACTGAAAAATGAAGAAGTATGCTGTTAATGTTAAGCTTTAAAATGAATGGGAATTCACTAAAAGCTGGAGAGGTGAAAAAGAAGATACGATAAAAGCAAAAAAGCCGTGAACTTCCATTCTTCCTATGTACTTTGCTGAGAATGCAGATATGTTTTCAGATAATGAAATCCATATTGGTGTATTGTGTAATTTGGAAAGAGAGCAATTTGATGACAGAAAAGCAAAATTCACTGGCTTTCTGAAATAAGAGAAGTCCATGTAAACTAAAGTCTATGTGTTGCAGTATAATGAAAAGACCAAAAACCTTAGACCAAACATAAACAAGTAGGAAATGATAGTAAATGGTTCTATAAATTAAACAAATAATACCACAATGTTTTATCATGTATTTAACTTAGAAATCCTACTTCCACTTGTATTATTTCAATAACATTTAATTGTGTAGAGCAGTTATTAAGATGATACACAGCCATTGTGTTGATAAGTGAGATTTGAAAAACAAAGCATAAAACTGGCCGATTTTAAAGAAAAAGTATTCAGTAGATGTTATAAAGTCTTCCTGTACTCATGTTTTTAGGTTATTAAAGTGAACACTTGGAAAACAAAGGAAATACAGAGAAGTCCTATGTGTAGTAACATTAGGGTAACATCTTCAGCCATGTACAATGAAATAACTGTATGTTTTTGAAGAAGCAATTAAATTATTCTCTTAGTTCTCACTAAATAAGCTCACAGTATTAAAAAAAAAAATTCTATGTGAAAAACCTTCAGAAGGCAAGAAGTGAGATTAGCTTTTTTTATACGCTGTTAAATCTTCTAAGGCAGGCAGCATACTTAAATGTAGGTATTGCATTGCTGGTTAATAAACCAGAGTTTCTAATTCTGGTTTTACTGTCAATGTTGCATGACTTGAACAAGTATATGCATCTTCAGATTTTCTCCTTTATTGAAATACTATTTTATTTTCCAGTTCTACAAGCACGTTGTACAGAGTGTTGAGAAATTCATTCAAAAGGTAAGTCAGTCATGGGTATTTTGTGTTAGCACTGGGAAAAATTTCCTCATTTTGGATTACAGATTATCAAAGACCATTGGGTTTTAGGTACACGTATGGATTAATATTTTGATCACACGTTATTTTATTTCAGTTTTTAGTCACGTTCAGTTTCTCTTAGTAATCAGTAGCTGATCATAATCCATGATGCAGAAAGACAAATACTTTGTCTTCATTTTGTAGTTATGATATACTTTGATCTGAGTGACTGTGGATACTGTCTTAGGACTACTTCTGTATGCATTTATTTAATGTTAAAAAGAGACTGTCAGTGTAGCCCGTGTAAACAGCTAACAGCAAAAGAATTGACAGTGGTTTGGTGAGTAACAGTTGCTTTTGCTTTTCTGCCAGGTTTTCCCATAGATTTTAAAGCTGAAGGGAAGATGACCATTCAGCCTCATCTTTTAGGTAGCAGGAGATGTAGCATTTCAGTTAGTGTTTCCTGATAGTAATTTAAAACCAAAAATACTTGTATACCTAGACTGGAATTACTTCTTGGGAAGATGCGGTATTAATTTAAAGATTCCGGATAACAGAGAATTTTATTGTATTTTGGTTTCTTGCAACAATTACTGTTGGGTAAAACTGCATTTCCCTCCAGTTGGAAATGCATGGATTCCAATTTGTGAGTCTTTCCTCCTTGTCTGCGTTGTACCCAATTGTTCAGTTGGTCATTTTGGTACTGAATTTCTTCTCCTCTTGTAAATAGGAGGAAACTGTGATCAAATTGCCTTTTTATTTTGGCAGTCAAGCTAGAGAAGTTAACCTGTTCATATTGGATGCAATTTTTCTTTTGCTCATTTTACGAAGCAGTCCAGATTGCCCCATGTCAGTAACCTGTCTTTCTCATTACCTTGGTGCCCAGTGTATGCTGCAGTCCCTTTTGGTAGTGGCTTGACAGTGTAAATGGGGTTCAGTTTCAGCTTGGTGTTTTTAACTGTCTCAGAACAGTTCATGAATGAATTACTTCAGTACTAGAACATCAGTCCTATGTGGAAAAGGTGTCATATGTTCCTTTCATTGCACTAGTAAAGACTAGTAGAATACTTTACCATTGCTACTCGTGTTTTGTCAAGTAGTTGTCTTTTGGAGCATCACCTCTGACTTCTTCCAGCTCTAAGAAAAGTGATAAATATCTTCTGATCCCTGTTTAATACTACAGGTGGACATAGGAGGATGAGAGGAGGTGAACATCTTATCCATCTCTGATCAGTAGCACTTTGCAGTTTCATGTCCTGGACTTAATCTAGAATTGCCCGAGTTCCAAATACTGCTTTTTAGTCGCAGTGGCTGTGATTGGCAATTCTGTATTCAGAGAGTATTTGATACTCTGAATGAAAGACTGGCAGTTTGTCAAAAATTGGACTGGTTGGTTGTGACGCTTCCGCAAGCTACTAAGAGCATGGGTTATCTTCACATATATTTGTTCAGTGTCCACTGCTACTTGATGAGGGAGTTCTGCACTGTTCATTACTGGTTAGAGAAGGCAGATGCATGTTATTATTGATAACCTTGTTAATGATCAGTCTGGATTAGATGTTTCCTGTTGGTGGGCTTGATGTGGTTTTTTTTTTCCGGTATTTCATGAACAAACTAGTGAAACACAAATTATTAGTAACATCAAATAGTTCTTATTTTAGTAGAATTGGATATAAGCAGATGAAAGCTAGCCATTTGATATTTATGGATTTAAGTTGTATGTTTGGAAGATAATTGGATTATTTTTCAGGAAGCAATTACTTCAAGTTAAAGCTCAAGACTACTGCATCTTCCATTAAAATCTGCCATAGACTTGTCCGGTGTGACATTGGTGCAATCTCAGTTTACTGTTGATTCTTTACTATTCCAATATTTTCTTTATTCAGAAATAATCTCATGAGGTTACTGAAACTTCAGGTGAAACAATTGCCTGTTGCATTCTTTGTTTTGTGACACTTAACTCGCTGGTCTATTGTTGTTTTGGTTGACTGTTTTATTCTCTGGCAAAACGTTGCTTCATGGGTCAAATGACCACATTTCGTATATGAAAGGATATTCCACTGAGAGAGCAAGTCTTGAATAATTTCTTTGAGTAATCAAATTATCTTACTGCTTAGACTCACTCAGAAAATAAGTGAATATTTGTTGCGTAAAAGGGGTTTCGTCTGAGAGTGGGGATATGCAGGATTACTGCCCCAGCTGCAATTCTTGTTTAATTTTTTACTTTTATTGTCTTTTATATCATCTGTATTATATGAATTATCATATTTTGCTTTCTGTATGTGCCATGTTTTTAAATACTCCACTAACATATTTGCTGAGTTTTCTTACTAAATGTCTGTGGGTTTTATTAATTTGAATATTGTGAGAAGTTGTAGATGTGTCTGTCTGTATGCAGAATACTCTTATTTTGGTAATCATCTAGCTAAAATTTCAGTAGCTACGATACATTGAAGTGATTCTCTGAAGACAGTGTATTATGTCCCGTTAGATTTTAATTTCATAAGTTTAATCACGCTTATTCTTAGGAGGATGCCACACGCGTTCTTGAAAATAAAGAATGCCATACTTAAATACCATGAACCATGTTCAGACCCTAAATAAACCCTTTATCAAGATTGCAAATGGTAGCCAATCAGCACTTTTCAAAACAGGAGGGTTTTATCTAGGCTGTAATAAAATTAATAGTCTGAAGAGTTTGTTTGGCAGCGTATTAGAGATTATGAATTTAGTGTGTTGCATGATATGTCTATAGGCTACCTGGACCACAGAGGGAATGGGTGTACTGTCCCATGATTTCCATAATACCTTATGTGATAAGCGTATACAACTGGTATTGATGAAGTGAGGCCATGTCATAGCATATTCTGGTGATGACTTCATTATATTTTTATATCACTTTTCTTTCTGCCTTAAAACTGGTTCCAGTAACCTGATATAATTACTTTGCAATTAAAAGACAAAAAATTTAGCTTTAGTTGTTAAGTAAGTAAAATTACCCAAGTAATTAGTATTGTAGTTAGCAGACGAGCTTTATAAACACCATGCTGTTTGGAAATTGTGCAAGTTGTCCAGAATTCTAAAATAACTATCACTAGTATATTCTCAACTAAACAGATGTCCACATAAATATGGTTTTGTTCTGGCAGGGGGAGGATATACAAAACACTAATTACACCAATGTAAAATAAAGTAAACAAATGTTAACTTTGATGTTAACTTTGATCATAAAGAAGGACAAAAATATTTTGGCTTATATTTACAGCTAGTCCTAATGTACTATTAAGAATTCGGTCATGCTTTATACTGTTCTCTTAAAATAGACATGTACGTTTAAAAAGGATATATGGTTCATGTGCTACTTTTTAGTAAGCTACATTCTAAACAGTTAATTTTTTTTAGTGGTAAGAAATTGATTTTAAACCATTTACGTATTTGCAGGATAGATATAGATGTGATAATTTGAACATTAAAGGTTGGTTATTTCTGAGAGAGTTTCATTTTTCAGGACTAATTATTAAATAGAGAACATTTTAGTAATACTTTGATCCACTTAAAAATTAGAGAGGACTGTTCATATTTACTCTGCCATTAATGTTTTTTTGTTATTTTTCACAAATGCATATTTAAAATTATCATACTTTGTAGTGCAAACCAGAATACAAGGTACCTGGCCTGTATGTCATTGACTCCATTGTGAGACAGTCCCGGCATCAGTTTGGACAAGAAAAGGATGTATTTGCTCCAAGATTTAGCAATAACATCATCAGCACTTTCCAGAACTTGTACCGTTGTCCTGGGGATGACAAGGTAAACCACTTATGGCATTTTCTAATTAAAACAATCTATAGTATGTTATCTATAAAGAATAAAGATTTTGATCTCACTTTCTGCTTGCTAAAGTGGACCAAATTATAGACTTACACATTTATATGTATTTCTTCTGTTTTGCTTCTTGGAGTGTAGGGATGAGGGAAGACACATGCAGTTAGATTAATTAGACTTTTGGAAAGGCTTTCAGGAAGACTGAATGGATTTGAGTTAATGTATTTTGATGGGGAAAAAATTAAGGGGGCATGTGGTAGGACTGGGAGTTGTAGTCAGTCTTTTATTGTCTTCTTCCCCTCTTCACTGAGAAAATGAGTGAGTGGGTTTTGTGTAGTGTCAATGAATACATACCTTTCTTGGTAGCAGTATGTTCAGTTGAAGCTAGTGTGTTTTGGACTGAAGGAGCAATAGAAAAACAGCGAAGTGTCTTAAAAGTTATCTTTCCTTTGATACTGAATCAATCAACAGCTACGTAAGGCCTAACTTGAATAGTTTGACCCAGTAGTTCAGCTGTCCCCTTGGACCACATTAGTCAAGATTGCTACCAAATTATCTTTATAAGATGGCTGGAGATAGTAGAGTGCAGTTTAACTTCCTTCACATTTGTCACTGATCTTATAATAGCTAGAGTTTCTTCTTATTGAATTAAAAAATTACAAAAAGATGGGAAATACTAAGGGCTTCATCTCCGAATAAATTTGTGTAATCGAGTCAGTGAAGTAGTAAGTGAAGGCAGAACACTGCAGGAAGTGAAAGGTAGGTTATTCTTTGAATTAGTTGCGTGCCATCCCACTGTATTTTTCAACCAAAGATCTGAAAACCCAAGGCATCCATGGAAGGTGATTAAGGCAAGTTCAGCCATTGCCTGTCTCCTGTAGTTGTCTTAGGATTGCTGCCTTTTTAGAGGAGTTAGGAAAATATGTCGGGATCTGCAAATTTGAAGTGGTTGGAAAAACTCTGCTAGGGATGTCTGTCTCCTCTTTTGCAACTGAATTCTGAGGTGCTGATGAACATGTTATTTAAGTTAAGTGACATTTTTCCAGTCTGGTTTTAGGTTATCTGCATGATCAACTTGTACTGCTTCTATTCTACAGTGTTTTATGTATATATAGGCATGATAGTTAACTTCTGTTTTTCTTCATTTAGTTGTATTCCTTAAGCAGTATTAGTTTGTTTTGTATAATTATTTAGCTTACTACTCTGGGAAATATATTAACAGAGAAATAGACTGACTTACTGAAAGAGGAGAGCTGGCACACAGATGGGCACAAGTACTCTGTGCCTAGCTTTAAAAAAAATGTAGTAAATTTATTGTAGGGTAAGAAATAGTGCCACTTATCCTGTGATGTTTCAGTACATGGCAAATAATATATCACATTAGAGGTGTTTGATGTGAAGTAGTTACCGTATATCTGACCCAGCAAAAAATTGTCCTGTCAGAGATTCTAAGATATATACCTGTTGTCTAGCATTTTGATATTTAATCTGATTAAAAGGCATAACAGGGAAACACAACAGTTATCTTTTATATAAAGCAAATGTGGTATTTGTTTTGTTTTTAAATGAGAAGTAGTACAGTAGTATTTAATTTAAAGTAACAGAAAAACCCCAATGATTCCTTCCTCTGGCTCAGCCATGGAAAGTGCAATGGGGAGATAGATGTGGAGGCACAGAAATAGTTTTATATTCCTGTTCTGGATAGAAGAGAGAAGTTACAGCCTCTGATGGATTTATCAAGGACTACTAACAAATTTTCATAGAAGAAAGGCTCACATATTGTAATGCTGAATGGAAGCCTTCAGAGATTTCTTTAAAGGAACTCTAAAATTACATCTTCCATGCAGTGAAAATTCAGCACTTCTCTCTATTAAAGTATCCTCTTGGAGGTCTGGGCAAACAGACTTTTTTTTCTTTGGTTTAAGCACTGTGGTTAAATACTCTGTGTTCATATTTTATAGAATGTAAATAATTAAACCATCTTTGTGAAAGCAAACACAAGATCCTATGAAAAACTCTTCTCTTTATAATACAAGGAACTTCCCCCCCCCCCCTTCCCCCAGGAAGCAAGATGTCTTTTTCTATCACTTATGTTTCTATCCAACTTTTCAAAATGAAGCAAAATCTTGCCTTTCAGTAGAACTGAAGCTTAGAAAAGAAAACATTTGGGAGCCGATCAAAACTGTGGAATAGAAATGCAATAGAAATGCAAGCTCAACAGTGAGTTACATCTAAGGGAATTGTATGAAGTGTTAGTGGTTTTTTTGTTGTTGTGTTTTTTTTTCCCCATCCCCATGATCCACATTTTTTGATATTACTATGTAATTTCAATAGGGAATTGTGTTCCAGTTTAAACTTTTAAATTCCTCACTTCAAGAGAACTTGCAAAATATTGAGCTGCTTTGCTAATAAAAGTATTTAGCAGTCTTACTAGTGTGTGCTCGTTTTTCAGTGGACGTAAATAATTTTGGTTCATGGGTAGATCAGAATTGAATTCGTATGTGTTGACAATAAAAGTTTAGGAGACTAATAATTTCTTGGTTTAATTATTAGTAATGTTTTAAAACGCTTCCTTAAAATAATTTTCCTTCCATACCATCTTCCAAGAGTAAAAGTTTTATTTAAATAGATTTCATTTTCTGTTGAGTGAAGACTGTCACTATGTGCATAGTGTGTCTTTTCTGTTGCCTAGGATCAGCCTCAAGTTCATAGCTTAGACATCTTTGGTGTGACCCAGTATAACTGTTCCTATGGTTCTTATTGTTTGTAAACCTGAAGGTGCTTCAGTCTAGACAGATTGACATTGCTAGTTAAGAATTCCATAGTTGATAATAACAAGAAAGATAAGCATGACTTGGGTCTTTTGTTATCCTTTCTTCATTTTAGAGTAAAATTGTTAGAGTGCTAAATTTATGGCAGAAGAATAATGTGTTCAAGAGTGAAATTATTCAGCCTCTCCTGGATATGGCAGGAGGGAATTCTCCAGACCCCTGTCTTACCCAGCACTACAGCTGCTATGAGCAACAATACACCAGGTAAACAAAAACAGATTAAAATCATACTTTGAATCAAAACATTTGTGTCAACTTTGGTATGTTGGCTGTTAACATGCTGAAAAATCTCACTGGTTTCCTTTGGACAAATCAAATGAATGCTAGAAAGAAATATGTTATAGCCAGCATCTAGATCAGGGAAACAGGGAAGACAAGAGGCAGCCTGTTGTGTTTACTTTCTAACTGTATATTATAAATATGTTCAAATTGAGTAACAGTGCAATAGGACCTGGTTTTGCACTTGAAAGTCAAAACAGTAGACCACTGACAGAGTTAAAAACCCAACACAGCACTTAATACAATCTTTGTTGATTAGTGGTGCCACAATTGAGAGAAATGAAAGGATACATCAGTATCTTTTTGCTATCCATAGGATTGAGCTTGTTGGATAATGTCAGGCAGTACTCCTTTACTTTTGTTGGCTGACAGATGATGATTTCAAAGGGAAAAAAAAACATGTTGACAATATAAACTGCAGCCAATGACATACTTTCCTCTCCCTCAAAGAGTGTGGACTACACTTACACAAAGTGATCCTGCTACTTGAGGAATATTGTTGTGAGTCTTATTTCTGTGCTCTATGTGTGTGTCAGAAAAATGGTTTCAACTGATGTTAATACAGCGTTTACTTAGTGTTTAATAACAGCAGCTCTTTTTCTTCTCTAGGGCTGTTTCTAAGTCTGTATGTTAAAATATTTTGGCATATTGGATTTTCTTGTTTTTAGGAACACCTGTGACTCCAGTTACTCCAGCCAATGTGGTGCAGAGTTTACCTGATCCTTGGGTATCTCAGATTGCTAATACAGATACACTTGCTGCTGTTGCACAGATTTTGCAGAGTCCTCAAGGCCAACAGGTAAATATTTTGTAGACAGTTACACTGTACGCTGTTTGATACTTTGTGTTTTTAAGGTACACTTAAGGAATACTGTTTTCATGAGTATCTCTTAGTTTTGTGTCCAGTGTCCATGTTAACTATCTCATGAGGGTATTCATCACAAGTAAGTTCCAGGTAAAGTAAAACTTGCTGTTACCTTTTGTAACCAACCTATTTGTTCCTTTAAAAGTATCGCAGAACATGACTTCAGATAAGGTGGTCTGTAATACATACTTTTATTTTCTTTATGGTATTGCAGATGACTAAATCAAGAGCAGCATTAAGATTTCATGGATATAGGTGTAAAATAGAATGCCAGTTTAAGTATATTTCTGTGCTGGATGCCCCAAGAAGCTTAACATTATACAGAATTATATAATAGGAGTGTACTCATTCTGGAAGTGCATTGTGTGTTGATTCTTTTCTTTACCTTTCCATCAACTAAATACGGTTTTTAGTTTGCAGCATTCAAAAATAAGATCTTAGAAGTGGCTGTGTTCCTCAGTTTCTAAATGCTCAACTCCAAAAAAAGAGACTTGATGTGCAGCATGCATTGAACTGCTTGTCCTCTTAACCTGCAGTCACATCAGTTGAGTGCGCACGATCGACTTTCTGTAAAAATGTAGATGATAGTTTTTCAGTTTATGCTAGAACTCTGGCACCAGCATAACTTTGGCATTATGATTTTTAGTTGGACTGGGGAATAGAATTTTACCTGCTGGGGTACTAAACAAAAATTCTTATACATGCGTGAGAAGCAGTCACCAGTGAACTGTTACAAAGCACTGATGCTGACGATAACAACTTTACTTAGTGAGATTGTTTTACAGTGTTCAGCTAAGCATAGTCTGTAATTGTTCGTAACTCAAGCAGAGGGGGTGTTTTCATCAGATTACACTGAAGGAAATTGATGGGTGGTTGAAAAGCAGAACAAAATGAGTTTGTGGGATACTTTGGGACACGTGGAGGAAAGATACTGGAATAGCTCTTAAACAAGGAAGGGATGTAAAGTGAGAATGGGAAATATATGGAAAGGCAGTAAGGTAATTTTAAAGATTATTAGCTGGAGAGTATTCTGGGAAAAAAAAGAATGAAGCAAAAGAAAAAGATTATGAATATGAGAAGAGAAGTAGAGTTTTAAAGACAACACAAAGAAATAACATTTGGATATTTAGCTCAAAATGGTAAAATGAGGAGGAGAATCGAATCTGGGAAAGGGAAAGATGATCTTAAGCAGAAGTGTGGAGACAGACTGAGTAGACAATATGTACATGCAGATCTTTAGGACTGGTAGATGAACTGCAACATTTACTTCCTTCCTGTCCATCTCTTTTCCTGTTCTCCAAGCCACTCCTTGACCCCCCTGTCCCCCAAGCTCCAAAGTCCTTGATTTCATCTTAAGATTGTGTTTTACGGTTGAGAATGCATGCAGGTAAATTGAGAGTCTAGACATAGGAGAGGGCAGAGTAAGAATGATGTAACCAACAGGAATGTGAAAACAGCTAGAATGGTGACCACCCAGGATTTTCCCACTCTAGGGCTTCCATCTCTGCTTCTTCAGTTTGATTCCTTCCTACTTGGAGCGATGCACGAGGTGGCCCAGCCATATTTGCTCATCTTTTGTGGGTTGGCCAAGAAGGGAGGGGGGAGCTCTTCAACTATGCCTGTTGCAGTAGTCAGTGAAAGCTCTTGATGAGGCAGAACAATAATTGAAGCATCTTCAGACGCTCTGTTGTATAGGGAGTCTGTATAACTGTTTTTAAAGAACAGAAAGAGTTGTTTCACATTATCAGAAGGTAACTCTAAAACAATCTTGAAGAAGCACCATACATTTTTGATGCATTGTGGAAAAGATGATCAATCTAATCAACTTATGTAGAGTTTCTGGTGAGCCCTAGTAAGAAGGGAGGGATTGAACCCTATAGGAGTTCAGTGGTGAACCTCATGAGGAGGTAGAATATGAACGTAAAGGTAATCAGGGACTTAAGTCAGCATAGTTTGAACTACCTGGATTTTCTCAACCTTTTTTCCAGAAATGCCCAAAGGTAAGGCTTTGGGGGTTTACCTCATGGAGGGTCAAAGGACTACTTCCTCTAATTCCATGGTACTTTAGGAGATTTTCCTTCCATAGGGGTAGTATTTTTTCCTTTTGTGTTAAGGTAGATCTGTATAATTTTATGGGAGCATCTCTATTCAACAGATGAATAGATCTGCATATGAAAAAGCCTTTTATTTCCTCATTTGGACAACTCCTGTTAGAAAAGGGTGAGGAAATTAAGATACACAAGGCGATTGGATTGTACATTTGTTCTAAAAAACTATGGAAGATATTCTTTTTTTCTTTATTTTCCTCCTCTAGATTTGAAGGAAGAGGCTCTTAGAGTATCCTGATACACTCTGATGAAATGTCCATTCACTACACTTCTGAAAGTTCCTTCTCTGATAACATTTAGTATTCATTCCAATATAATCCAATCACCACACCACCCCCCAAAACTATTTTTGGAGAATCTGGAAACACCCAACACTATCTTTAATATTTTTAACATCTGTCTTTTGGCATTACCCATACTTTGTTTTTACTGTAACATAATTTTTTGTTATTGCGTGTCTGTTGCCCCAGAGCTGCTGCTTCTGGTTCAACATTGCATGGAGGCAATTTTTATCCTAAGATAGTGCTATACAGAACCCAGAGTCTCTGCCATGGCAGGAAGTCAAATTATATTCCCAGTTCCTGGTTAATTTGCTTTTTATGTTTTGTTAACATAGCAAGGGAATCGCATTCTATCAGCGGAAATCTGAGTTTCAGCATGAGATTTTCCTTGTGACTAATGCAGAAATGCTAGTGGAAGCTCTTCATACTGACATGTTGCATCAGCTTAAAGTGGGACTTGCAACAGTGCAGTTATTTTCTCTACACAAATGTTGTTACATCATACAGATTTTCCTAATGTAGGTGGGCCCTTAGGAAGCTGGAGTAGGCTAACAGATTTTTTTCAGGTCAGAAGGAATCAAACTGGAGAAACAGAAGAGGGGGAACCCTAGAAAGCAGGAAATCCTGAGTGGTGACTGGTCATCATGCAACCTGTCAGAGCAAGTTAGGAGGAAGAACCATCTGCATGTCTTATCAGCCACAGAAAACAAGTTAGCCAGTAAGTGGGAACAAAATTTGTCGTAAATTAAAACAAATTAAGATGAAATAATAGCATAGGTTAGATGACACTGCATTCCTGAGTATTTTTTTTCCTAATTGGAAGGGGAAAAGACTAGTTTGTGTTTTGCTTTTAAAAAATATTTTCTTGTGTAATGCATTTGTTATCTTTTCTCTTTTAGCTTCAGCAACTGATACAGACACTGCAGATACAGCAGCAGAAACCTCAGCCATCACTACTTCAAGCCCTTGATGCTGGTCTTGTCGTTCAGTTACAGGCTCTGACAGCACAACTTACAGCTGCAGCTGCTGCTGCTAACACACTAAATCCGCTGGAACAGAGTGTCTCTTTTAATAAGGTAGAAGTAGAATAATAAAAGTTTGAAGAAATATTTATTGTTAAAATATGTAAGTGAAAGAGTCTTCTTTTGGATTTTACTGTTTGACTTCAGAGATTTTAAAAATACATGAATAGACTATAAAATGCTCTATCTTGAAAACATAAAAAATAAACATCTAGAGAGAGTAGTATAAATGAAAATATTAGTTTTATATTGATTTAGGGCTAAATGGCATTTCATGGAGTATCTCGAGTTGAAAGGGACCCATAAGAGTCATTGAGTATGAAAACAGATTTGATTTAGCAAAGTTAAGCGATTGTTAACATGGTTTTTTTCACCCTTTGTAACGCAGCGGTGAGAATTGAGCATGTCTTTTCTTCCTCCTTCCTGTGTTTAGGATCTGAGGTAGGAAATGGTTTCTTACAAGGTAATGCAAGGGAAACATGCAGAAATTTGTATATGCTGTTTTCCCAGAAGAGTAAAACATGATTGGACTTATAATTTTCCTATGTTATAAATGCCAAGAAAACTTCTAATCTTAGCCACAAAGTGATAGTGAGTGAAGTAGTAAGTTTGACTAGTTCAGACTAGTCATGTGACACTTTTTAAAGTAAATGTAAAATCAAAATGTAAAAAACCCAAACAAACCCTGTAGTAAAGAAACTTTGAGTGTGTTGCGACATACATGTGTGTCTTAGCAAAAAAAAAAAAAAAAAAAAACCAAACCTAAAACTAGAATGCAGGCGTTTAAGAAAACTGCTGTAGCTGAATGCCAGGTGGCAATAACCATGCCGGCAATTATAGTAATAGTAGTATAATGTCAGTAGAATAAAAAGTGAAGAAGTTCTTACTCAAAGATTGAAAATTAAATAAATCTTGTTCCGATATCTTTGGAAGAAACAACTTGTGAGTAGATAAGCTCTGTAGGCTTGTCCTGGAGTGAATAAATAATAAGGAAGTCTGAGAAGCAACCCCCCCCTTTTTTTTTCCTAATCCAGATATTCTCTTTTTCAGGCAATTAGCTGCTCAGAACTTTTTAAGTGCAGACTTTGAAGTTTTAGGAAAATTTATCTTATTTCTAGAATTTGTTCAGCTATACTCAAATCTATGAAATTGTCTATGAGTTGTCATTACTACTGGAACTAATGCAGCTGTAAAAATAAGTCATGAAAAAAAATGGTCTGTACTCATGCTGTATCACATCTGTAACCGTCAACTCAAGTAGGGTATAATCACAGGGAATGAATGCATCAGTTAATAGGGATGCCCTTAATATTTAGTTACAAAAAGTAATTAAGAATATGGCATTGTAGTCTGGTTTATTCCACAGGCTTCAATTCCAGTATTTATATGGATAGGTGTACTCATAGGTACAACTTAAGTGTAGCAAATTGAAGGAATTGGCATTCTGAGATGTTTTTATATCTTGAGTGAATTCAGCCTGATGTTCTTCAGTTAGTTTATGCCAGTAACAGTATGCAGGAGTCTTGTCATGAAAAATTGTCAGCAGAATGAATGTACATGATTGTGATTTCTGGGACTTCGAAGGTAAGTGTTGTGGAAAGAATTCTTGTGACAGATAATTTGTAAGCTTTCAGTAGGTATATAGTGTTGATTTGTTTTTTTTAAGCTGTGGAAGAGTTGTGTTTATAGTATGTGATCTGTACCTCAGTTCTGTATTATACAAGTAGTGTTAGATAATAATACATCTCAATTTCCTTGTTCAGTGTTCTGTAGCGTCTCTGTGAATGAACTGATAATGTATGTCTTGTTAGTCCATTGAGGCTTTTACTCAAAGGTTATTTAGGCTGATTTGCAGAAATAGCATGTTGTTTTAGAATTGCCTCTTTTTTTTTTTAATGTAACCTATTTTCTCCTTTTATTGAGGTTTGAGGATTTCTGAATCTAGGTATTACAGAAGAGTACATACTCATATGTGTGTATTAATGGGCAATCGTTTTTGCAATGATAAATTTTAGGGATAGTAATTTTGCTTGCTTTTTTTAATGGTTTTTCAGCACTAATATCTGCCACCTAAATCCCACTTCTCAATAGCCGAAGACTGAGTCATAATTATATAAATCTATTTATTAGACACTTCAATCTTATTATATAATTGTATAATTTTTTACTAGACACAGCAGCCTTAATAAAGTGCTAAAAAGGCAATATTTACTTTTATAGGAAGCATCTACATCAGTGTTTTAGTTTGAATCAGAAGCATGCTTTTGAGGTGAAGCTTTTGATTGTTTACATGTACCACACATTGTTTCACACTGCAGAACAATCTTGAATGCATAGAGTAGATTAATTTGGATGAAGATAAAGCAAAAGATATGCTTCGACTGCTAATGAGCACTCAGTCGACAGGGACAGACTGGACCTGCTTCAAAGTAACCTAGTAACAAAGTCCAAATAGCATTCCCAAATAAAATAAAAACTATAAACCACAATGGTTTTAAGAGGAAAAGTTTTGGGAATGCTTTGCTTCCTGACAACAAATCTGGATCTTTGTTAGTGATCTTCTAGGATGCTCTGAAGTTCTGGAGTGTTTGTGTGTATTTTAGAGAGCTTGCAGTAGTTTCATATTTACCACAAAATGTCTTAGTTGCAGGTGACGATACTATTAAATATACAAGCATCAAAACCCAAGGTGTCAGAACACTACAATAAACAGCAGCACTAGACTGTTAACAGCCTTTGTTTGAGTACCAGACATACGATTGCTTAATCTCTGGGGTTCTAGTCTTTGTAAGAAAGTAAGTTGTATACAAGTATACTTTTAACAGCAGAGCATGGAGCAGCAGAGTACCCTGGCAGCAAAGCAAGCCAATAACACCCTGGGCTGTGTGAAGAGGAGTGTAGCCAGATGACTGATTGAAAATGATCAATCCCATCTAGACATCCCCATCTACTCTAGACTGCATCTAGAGTATCACAGCTGGTTTTGCTGCCCCTGTACAAGAGTGAGTTTAGTGGAGGACCACAAAAATGGTAAGGGCTGGAGCTGGTTCAGCCTGGGCAGAGGCAGCTGTGGGGGAGACCTAACAGCAGCCCCACTGGCACCTATGGTAAGGTCAGCAAGAAGATGAAGCCAGGCTCTTCACAGCATGGCGTAGCTGCAGGATTATAGACAACAGACAAACTGGAACGAAAGGATTTGGAGTGGGTATAAGGAAAACCTTTTTTCCCATGAGGACAGTCAAGCACTGGAGTAGGTTGCTTGGAAAGGTTGTGCAGTCTCAGTTGTTGGAAACTAAGATGTTTCCAAGACTCAGCTGGACAAAGCCCCGAGTAACCTGATCTGAGCTTACAGCTAGAGCTTGCTGTGAGCAGAAAGTTGGACTGAGACCTGTTGAGGTCTCTTTAAACCTGGACTGTCCTGTGATCCTGATTTATGAAGAATGGGGCAGAAGAGATACTGTCATCTAGTGGAAGTAGATGAATTATTCTTACCTGAGGTACAGTAACCAATCCTGAGTATCTTAAGCTGCAGCAGCAATATTAGAGAATCTAACAGTTCCTGAAAGCATTAATTAGAAATGTTGAGTAGTTCTGTAGAAGATAACGAACACACTTATGATGGAGTTTGGAGGATGGGGCCATGATGTCAATATAGAAATACGTGGTTGAAGGCAGTGTCCAAAAAGGCAAATGTTCTGAGTTGGCAGACATAAAAAAAGACAGCTTTTGTGATAAATAGTGCATGTCCTGATTCTAAGAAAACTGTGAAGCTTAGTTCTCATGCCATAATACAACGATGGCGATTTGGATAACAGATATAAATAGTGCAGAAAAATATTGCTGATGAATACATAAATATCCATCTTTTTTTTTTTAAATCCCTACTTTTAATAAATTCACTGATTCTTCCAATCCTTTGTTTTCAAGCTCTTCAGTCTCCATAGTATCTTGTGGTAGTAAGTTGTGCAAATTAATACACATTACGTGAAAAATTCTTTTCTTTTGTCAACACCAAATGTGCATATTTTGGATTTTGCTACATGAGTGTACCCTTGTATTATGGCAAAGAAAGATTTTTGTTCTATGTTTCCTATACATTTGTGTCCTACTCCTTTTATTTTAATTTCTGAAGGGAATATCCTGATCCTTAAGAAGAATTTTGTTTCCTTTGGGAATAAAAAGCTTTTTTTCATGTCTTTAATCATACGTGTTGCTTTTTCTGAACATGCTTTCTTCTTAGGTAATTAAAGTAACAGGTATAGCATTCATGGAAAGGTCTTCACTTTTATACGCTTGTGTGTTGTGGGTTAACCTAGGTATCCTAATATTTAATTTGTTTTAATTTCTGTTGTTTTGTTGTAGACAGTATTCTGTTACAAGTTATTTAAAAAATCAAGATACTTCCGTTCAGATTTTTCCCTTTAATATCTATTATAATGTTTAAAGCAAATTTAAACAAAAATCATGCTGCACATTTGCCTGTCTTGACTGGAAGTTCTTTGGTTTTCTCTGGCCTCAGTTTAAATAATCTTTTTGTGTATCATAAATTGTTGAGTACTTTCAATTTGTTCCTTTTCTCAGATCATGAAATATACATATTCTGTTACCATCCTTTCTACTTTGTCATGATGGAAGATACATGATAATTAATAGTATTTTAAAGATGAGACTGGTTGTTTCCTAAAATGCATTTTTTTTTTCCAGAGCAGCAAATGCTTTACTTGAAAATATTCTAACAATATGAACAAAAATAAAAAGGCAGCAGCCACCTTGCTTTAAATGAATTAGATGCACATGGTGAAAGTTATTCTGGATTTTAGCATCCCATCTCACAGAAGCTTGATGGTCAATATTTGTGCAGAGATATATTCAGTCCTGCTTTCATATATATTAGATTATTTCATTGGGAAAATAGTTTTAAAAATTCTTAATTGGTCAGTTTCTTAGGTCACTTATGTTTTGTTCTGCTTGCTGGACTCCCGTAATTGAGAGTAAATTGAGGATCCTGAGAAAGAAAATGGGCTACTGAATCATCATAGCTTGTTAGTGGAGACATTTTTGCCTTGGTATTTCAAGATGACTGCCCTTTGTTCTCGTCCTCTTTTTTTCTTCTGAGACCAGAGTTTGAGAAGTTATGGCAGTTTGTAGTACAGCGTTACCTCTGCTTTTCAGAAAACTTCCAAAGTATAAGAATGCATGGACACAGGTTTGATAGCACTGCTCTATCAATAAATAGTTACAGAAAAAAGACAATCTCAGTGACAATGCTTGTTGTATTTCTTCATGCGTGTTCTCTAGTTTTGTCTTCAAGAAAGTAGAATGCTACTGAAATGCTTCTAGGCTGTTCAAAAATTGATAAACAAACCAACCTTTTTTTTAGTTCAGCAGAACTGCAGTGTACGCGTCTTTACAGATAAAACAGGAAGTTTATCCAAATTTTTCCCTGTCAGATACCTTTCTTTTTATCCCTCTGGAGGTTTATTCCTCTTACATGATAACTGCTTGCTTTGATTTTTTTTTTGCAGACTATGTGAGAAGTTGTTTTCAAGGAGCAGTATATTTGAAGGAGTTCAGGTTGTCTAAATGACACGTGTGTGTGACAATACAGTAATTCTTTGCGAAGTAATCAAACTGTAGGTCTTCTCTTGATATGAGCAGAGCAGTTTGCTGATTGCCAAAGGATTGAGTAGTTGGCCTCTTCATAGTAATTTCTTCTCATTAAAGGTACCATTACATAAAACTAATCTTTATTTAAGCCTTCCTCCAAATTAGCTGTTAATTACTATGGAAAGAACATGTGGCTGTACTTGTAACAGCAGCCAGAGCTCAAGAAAGCCATGGACAAAATTTGGTATTTGATGCATTCAGGAGTTTAATAGCAATAGAAGGATGGCATTTAATTTTCTGTTCGGGTTATTTGCCAGACTTTTTAAAGTTGAGAAACAAGAGCATTTTTCTTTTGAAAAGTAAATATACATAGAGACACATGTGTGGAGTACTCAGTAACGCTTATTTTACTTTCTCCTAGAAGCTGATGGACAGGTTTGACTTTGGGGAAGAATCTGAACAAAATGAAGAGCCTAAAAAGGAAACTCCCACTTCCCAACTGTAAGATCAAGCTATGTTTCTTATGGAAAATGCTAAAATTTGCCTAACAGTAGTTGAACATTAGGATTAAATAGTAAGGAAAATGTTGTTGCTTTCAGAGCATAAGTATACTAAAACAGTAGCAAGAGAAAAGACAGTTTACTAAATTAATGAAACATACACATTTAAATATTTAATATAAGTCTGTGTGGAAACTTTGTTGACATCATCTTAAAGTTAGCATGCTTTGTTAGTTATGGTGTTAGTTAGCGTGGATGTGATAATGATGATAAGAGAAGGTATAACTAGCTACTTTGTCTTCATTATTTTACATTTTTAGTTAAACTTGGAACTCAGTTGTGAAGACCTGTTTACCAACTGTTTAAACCAAGAGAAAAACTGTTGCGGTTTTTTAATTTAAATTATTTAATTTTAGGCCTTTAGTACCAGAATCTGTGAACAACTCACTTTTTCACCAACTAGCTGAACAGCTACAGCAACAAAATTTAGAACATCTCAGACAACAACTTCTGGAGCAACAGCAGCCTCAAAAGGTAAGAACTCCATCTTGTGGCTGTCATAATAATTATATTCTCCACTGATAAAAAAATTCATACTGCAGGACATAAAAACTGTCTTGTTACTGTCACTTCTCTTATAATGAAAGTCTTTGTCACTGGCTGATCATCTAACAGAAGCTTGCAGAGTAAGTGGAATAATAAGAAGAAAGTGCTTAAAGCAGAAAAGAAAAATCACAACTAAACGTGTGGGTTTTACACTTTGCTTCTCTTAGGAAAGAGTACCCTTTAGCTGAGTTACAGATGGACTGTGCTTTGGTTGTTCAACTCTATCTGGGGCAGGGGGGAAAGCTTTTTCCCTGCTGTCAGAAAGAAGGTGAGCACTGAAGTGATTATGCTTCTGTCTGTGAAGGGAGAGCAGTGTGTGCAAGCTACTGCTGCAGAACCATCAAGAGGACAGAACAGAGATTGCAGATAACTTTAATTTTCCCTACCAAGCTTTAAGTCTTGGCTAATAAATGTCTCATTCTGTTGAAGAATCTGAGCTAAAGAATAGAGTCACCTATTTCCTGAGAAATGGTTAATTAAGAACTGATGCTTGAGACAACCCAAGATTCCTTCTTAAACATGTGAATTGGGTCCTCTCTACATTGAAGTAATTTGGCTTATTTCCTCTGAGGTTAGTCCTCGGTATTTACCTGCTCTTTTCCCCTCTGGATCCCAATTCCTGATCCCATTATTTAAAAACAAACAAACAAACAAAAAAAAACAAAACAAGCACATAAACAACAACAACAAAAACACACACACAAAAAAATCCAAAACCAACCAAACAAAAACAAAACAAAAAAAAAACAAAACCCAAAAACAAAACCCAGAAGTTTATTCTATCTTGATACTGACCAGATATAAAGTAGACTTTCTGTGAAGTATTTGGATCTAGTTTCACAGTAAAATAGAAATTTTAGATTGAAAGGAAGTCTAAGGGACCACAAACTTAACGAACATCTGTTGGGGATTTTGATTTAACCTGTGCAAAGGTGCAGTTGCTCAACTTTTAATCAAGAATGTCATTTGAGTTTTGAATTTGTGACTGTTTTTAATTGTTTAGAAAAACAGTAATTTTCACTAGGTATTATTTTCTTATTCTACTGTTTTATTTTACTATGTTTTATTTTCATTTCCCAGTTATGTGCAGTAACTGAGAAAGTTTGTACAACATAGCTACAGACTAGTTCTTGATGTAGGTGGATTTCTAGCAATTTCTGACTTTAATTTACAACATTTTTTAGTGTTTAATATGAAGAGTGCATCTGTTCTGGGAGCTTTTGATGTGACGTATCTAAAAGTAACTGTCTAATTTGAAAATAAAAATGCTGTATGCCTACCTTGTTTTAAAATAAGCAGAATTAGAGTTTTAAATTACTTTCATCTATGAAATTAAGTTACCATACATTTATGAGTAGAATGTTTATGAGTCACCCCTTGCTATTTCATCTTCTATTCCAAGTCCAGAAGTTGTTTCTCTTCAGGTCCACTCAGTTGCTGATCTAGTCAGTACGGAAAGGAAGTTTTATTTTCCTTTCCATAGTTTTAGCAGCTAAAAGATACAAACTTCTGCTGAAATTCTCTCATGACTGCAGCATGTTATGAGGAAGATTTTCTTTAATTCCATGTTTAAGCATCAGTGAGAAAGATTAAAGGAAAGAGAAGGAGAGATAAAACAAAATTAAGCATCTGATTAGGAGCAGAGGGAGAGGCTGGAAGACAAACAGAAGGAACAACAAGAAATATAGGAATTGATATCAAGAAATAGATTGTTGAAGAATAAGGAAAATGATACAAAACAGATAATGTTAAAAGGCAAATGCATTAACTGATTTATAGTAGAATTTTTTTATTTTTCTGCAAACATTATAATCTGTTTAAAAATATGAAGATAAACCAAAAAAAAGCCCCTTGGTACTACATGTCATTCTGCTAAATTTCTCCATTCTCCTGGCAGATAGAATACCTAGCATTTGTTTATTTAAAGTGAAAATGTAATGAGAATCACTGAAATACTTTCCTGCAATATTGGATTATACGTTTAAAATTACTTTTCAAAATTGTCCTGATAGCATTTCTTGAGTGTTTTCATTGCATTTCCTGTATTTCTTGAGTTTCTTTCATATCTCACAGATATTTATTCAAAATCTGTAATGGCCTGTACACTGCACTTGAAAATATAGTGTTTTTTCTCTAGGAAATCAACAGTGCATTTAGCGTCTTACGTTTTTTAATTTTGGTGTTTTTTCAGAACTGCTTGTTTTGTTAGGTCACTTGTAATTGACATGCTGACATAAATGACACAACACCCTTCCTTATCTTGGAGTAATTACTTGTCTTAAATCATGCACTGTAAGAAAGTTTGGAGTTAAATGTAGATTTATTTTTTTTAACTAGTTCAATTGAACTATTGGAAATATTTTCATTATATTAATGACAAAATATAATTTATTAATGCGTGTGCATGGGTGACCAATGGGTACCTTTCAGTGTTACCGTACATATGGCTGCCATCACTATTGTTTGTCCTTTGAGTTTTGTTTGGAAGCTAGCCAAATTAAGCAACAAATAGTGTATTCTGTTTTTTTGATTCAGCAAATAGATAATAATTTTTTTTATAGTCAGGAATATTAATTATTTAAAAGTTTTGTAATCAGGGATGATACAAAGAAAGGAATGCAATGGAGTGACATCCAGTTTAGCTTTCACATCAATGGGAAGTGGGAAAATAAGAGAAACTTGAGATATTTGAACAATGGTTGCATGTAGTATTACGTTTTGACACAGTAAGCATTTTGAATTAAGAGACTTTTTGTGGTATATTGTTATTTAGGCAAGCCCCGAGGAGAATCAAGAAGGAAATTTTGGTTCAGAGCACTCTGCATCACCATCACAAGGGAGTAGTCAACAGCAGTTCTTAGAAGCAGAAACAAATGTAGATGATTCAATGGATATTCAACAACAGGTAAAACTATTTTAAATTTGGTTACAGAAGTTGAAAGGAAAACACATACTAAGATGATTTTAAAATAAGTAGTATGGATGTGTGCTTTCATATAGTCAAATACATTGTAACTATATTTATAAAATGTTAGTGAAGATCTGTTATGTCTGACCTCAGGACATGGATATAGATGAAGGACAGGATGGTGCTGAAGAAGAGATTTTTGAACAAGAAGAGAAGAAATCAGCTGTTCGTTCAAGATCAAGAACTCGTTCAAGATCTCGTTCAAGGTTTCATAATTAACTTGTATTAAGTAAACAAAGGTTTTCTGAAAGAAAGTTGCAATAAGTGATTATCATTCTCAATTCTGTATTTCTCAAAACTGTCATGAGCAGTTTTTGGCAAGGAAAAAGTGTTCATTGAATATTTGTGTGTTAGATGCAGACTTTCTGTATGACAGTTGAATTTGCATATCTATGGTTTACATTATATTTTTAAGACCTGTTCAGGTGGCAAAAATAACTAACAATAGCCAGCTGGACAGATTTTCTGTGCCAGAAAAATAGATACTGTTATGGAACATTTTGAATGTGTTTTGTTTTGTTTTAAACTCAAGGTGTGTGTTCTATTCCTCACACTAATGGCATTAAGTTTCCTGAAACAATTTGAGTGAATATAATGGAAATGTCTGTTTCATGCTTGAAGTTTGTATTTAAGACAACTAAATTAGATTTTTATTTTTTTTTTAAAAAAACTCAGCATACTGACATTAAGTATTTTGTAGGTCACCAAGAAAACGAAGGTCTAGATCACGGTCTGGTTCTCGTAAGCGTAAACACAGAAAACGTTCACGCTCCAGATCAAGAGAAAGAAAGAGAAAGTCATCTCGTTCATATTCCAGTGAAAGAAGGGCTAGGGAAAGGGAAAAAGAACGTCAGAAAAAGGGATTACCTCCCATACGGTCAAAAACACTAAGTGGTAAGTGGCAGCTGCGTACTGTTTTAATAATGTATTATTAAAGGGAGAAAAGAGTTTGTTTTTCATTGAAAAAACAAGATTTAGCTTGAGTACTGTTACAAAATACAGTAACTGTATTCTTTTTTTAGAAGTTTCACTTCTGATATTTCTTAGAACTTAAACAGGTAGATTGTTTCATCTTAGAGGAACACGAGCATCATGCTGTTCTACTGATGATTTTACTCATACTGTCGCATCAGTTATTTTACTTCTCAACAGAGAGTAGCAAGGACTGTCCCTAAGTTACAGTCTGCTTTCTCTTTAATGCTGTCTTCTGTGGGACATTTGAAGATGATCAGCGCTTGATCTGAAAACTGGTACGCTGATAAGACGTTCAAGCATGTGGTACACACTTAGGACACTTTGCTGAATATCTTAGAGGCCAGTTTTGTTAAACCTTTAGAGCACTTCTTAAATAGCTTTTCACAGGAGCATATTGCTAAAGCAGGTGGAATTTGCTATTTTAAGACAGACCATGATGATCGTATCTTAAGAAGGTATCCAAAAACACACTGAATTTCGGCTTCTGTAGAGTACTGCTGTCGTTTCTACAGAGAATTTACATACTGAAAAGAAGGAAGGTAGTAGTAAGGAGAACTTTCTCTACAGAGTTGCTTAAATCAGAGGGAATATATTTTGAGATGAGCGCTAGAAACAGTGAAATTGGGTGTAGTCATCTGCTGCTGTATCAGTATATCCCATTGCTGCTGTCAGCAGGACTCTGGATTCTTGGGATGCATAATTGTACTTAATTTATTTTTGTAATGAACTGATGTTTCCGGATTTAACTTTTAGATAGGTTATACGCAGGTTCTGATGTAGTTTTGCATTTGTGTCTTAAAACTGTATAGTTTATCTGACAAGCAGTTCAAAATTCATTTTTGCAAAGGAAAGTGTTCTGTTCTCTTCACATTAGTTTTTACATCATTCCAAGGTGGCTTTAAACTCAGGACTGTACTGCAGTTTAGATGTATACTTTTTTTCTTCTCTGGCTTTTTACATGAAAAGAGGTCAATCGATTTTATGTTGTAGGTTTCTCCCAGTAGTGTCCCAGCTCATGGAAAGGAGATATTAAGGCTAAGTGAAGTGTGGAAACTTTGGGGGTGTAAATAAATAAATAGGTAATTCACCTGATCAGCATCCTGCTTCATGAAATCTGTTCGGTGACAGCCAATGTTATCACTTGCTGAGATCTGAAGAATTGTTTCATAGAGGTTAACACCATGAGAAACAGAAGGGCCATCTACAAGCATGTGAGGAACATGTTTTGTCCAAGAGAAATCTTAAGGGTAATCATTCTCAGTACTGCTGTCAGTTGACAGAGGAACGCACAATACTGGTTTCCAGTTTGGTGCACCAAGGTTGGTACAGGAAAGATGTGTCGTGTCAAGATGATGATGAAGAAAGCATGTTTCTTTAGTTCAGATTAGGGCAGGCCCAAGAGTTGCAGGTTGCCTGGTTTTATTCTGCCTTAGATCCTTTAAGATCCGGGGTGGATTACTCAGGGTGGTAAGATACTTGAGGAAAACCAACAATGTTGGCCTAATCTCTTGCTGATTTATATCACCCTGTGTTAAGTGGAAATAACTGCTCGGAGTTTGTCAAGGCTTGCGCACACAGATTGGGTAATATTTTTGGGAGACAAATTGGAACCAGGTACATATGGGAGAAGGAAGTTTTAGCTCACGTGACAGTGAGTGTCTCTGGTGAGGGGGATGGGAGTAAGCATTTGGGAGACAAATTGCAGGGATCTGGGCTTGTGGCAGGATTGACAAGAGTCAGAAGTATCATGGACATCTTCAGCTCAGTGATAGGCCTCAGCCAAGTTTGTCTTTTCTGGGATGTTCCCAAAGGTAAAGTAAAGGTATAGTTTCAGTTTCTTCCAGGTGAAAATGCAGTGGGTAACACTGCAGTTGAGTTCCTTGTGTAGTACACTTCTAGCCAGTTAGAAATTAGTCTTTCTTAAAACGGACTTTAAATCCTAGAGGCATGTTTTTTATGGAACATGGAATAGAAATGATTTTTATTTGTTTCCTAAGTAATTTCTACTGCAGTTTACCTTAGCTAATAATCTGCAGAATTTTATTTGTTCATTTCTTTTAAAGCAACTATTTTGTTTAAAAGAAAATGAAACAAGAAGAATGAACACTTGTACTGAATATCTGTTTGGTGTCTTCTAACCCTTTAACATTTTTGTTAATGTACTTAATCTCTATACAGTAAGTATTAGATTTACTGTTCTTGCTTTCTGTCCAGTGATTTCTGTGTAGTTGTAAAGCCTTTTATATCCATACTATGGAGTATTTTATAAACTAACATTCTAGTATTTTGATTGATGTGAAATGTGTCTCTTGACAGTTTGCAGTACTACTCTTTGGGTAGGTCAAGTAGACAAGAAGGCTACACAGCAAGATTTAACTAACTTGTTTGAAGAATTTGGACAAATAGAGTCAATTAATGTAAGTAAGCATGTTATCATACATTTTCAGGGATTACAGACTAGCAATTTAAACATGCTTAAGCTTCTGAATTCCTTTTAGCAGCTTAAACTTGTATTTACGAGACTGTTTTTTATCACTGTTTTAAAACTGTGGCTATGATATTTGCTTGTTGGTTTCTATGTACTGTCTTTAGTCCTTCAAAGACAGTACACTTCATGGTAAAATGGCTTTTCACAAGCACTGACAATTTACACAGTTTTTTAAACCAGTGTCTTAACAAATAAAAAGTTACGTCTTTCCTCTTTTTGTGATGTGGCATGGGGCAGGTACCATTTTTTTCTTGGACTAATGAACAGAAACTGATCTGTATCCACATTGTTCTTGGTTATGTTCCATACAGAGGGTTTCTTAAGTGGACTCAATGTGGATAAAACGTTTAGAAGAAAAGAAATTGTACTGTAAACAAGTGTTTATTCTAAAATGTGACAATTAAAAATATGCTTATTGTTAGGATATACATTTCTCATGATTCAGATGTTTAGAGTCGTACTTCAGTGTTGCCTATAATACAGCTTAAAGAGGAAGTATTTTTCTCTTAAAATAACGTACCTATATGAGAGAAATTGGATTTTTTGTCTTTTGCTCCAGCAGTTTTAAAGCACTTCGCATGCAATTTCATTCATTTCAGATAGTATTTTTACTATTTTTCCTATCATGTTAATATATTCAAATACATTATTAATAAGGAGTAGTTTTTGTGACATTACAGAATCTTTTAAAAAGTTTCACAAGTCAAAAAAACCCCATAGCCTGGTATTTAAGCCTCACTTTGATTTGCAGGGACTAGCAATTAAGGAAGTTCAAAGGAAAGTAATGTAACAACTGTAATGTCCCAGTGCCTGTCACATTTTAGAGGCAAACCATATTGTAAATAGTTCATCTTATGCATTCTGCTATCCTGTGTACGTAGGGTGACATTGTTCTATATCTTAAACATATTTTTATAAGGACTGCATTAAAATCTGTCATCTTAAATATTTTTTTTTGTTATGTTATGATGTGCTCCTAAACAACATAAAAGCACACCTATACATTTGACTAAAACTAAAATAAACAGATTTGCAAACTTCCAAAGATTGCATGCCACGTAATACTTTTCTTTCCTGAATAAAACATTAAAGCTAGTGGAAATCACGGTTCAGGAATGAGGACTCTACCCATCAGAAATGCAAGATACTTTTAATCACTAGTCTGTCCCTCTGTGAAAGGTTATTGCTCAGCATGCAGTGAATTTGGAGATTAAGAAGAGGTAGCAACCTCTACCTTTCTGAAGATGTCATAGTATAGCTCCCAGTTCTTGCCTATTTCATGTTGTTCAAATCTTTCATGTCATTTGTAGCACCCATTCTTCAGCTTACTGCTGCTTCTTGAAAATGTTATAACTGAAGTACACTGCCAAATATCACTCTTAAATTTTGCTGATGCTCAAAATTGTTAATATTGCTGATTAAGGTAATGATTGTTTACAGTGTAAGCTTTTCCTTTTTTAGTATTAGTATTCACTTAGTGTAGTTATGTAATCTGAAATACTGGTTTTCCTACTTTTTAAGACTGTTGCTTTTTTTCCATAGATGATTCCCCCAAGAGGTTGTGCTTATGTTTGTATGGTTCACAGACAAGATGCGTATCGTGCTCTTCAGAAACTTAGTTCTGGGTCCTATAAAATTGGATCTAAAATTATTAAGGTAAGTTGATTTTAATGTAAGGATGCTATCCATTTCAAATACAGTACAGTTTTAATATGATGATTTGTCATTTAGCAACTGTTCATTCACATGTACAATATGGAGAAGAAGAATGAAGGAATAAGGTGTAAATTGTTTTCTTTCCTCTCTGTGTAAAATGCAGCTTTTAGCAGGTGATATGAAAGATCGTAAAATGAAATTATGACTTGATACTTAGGAAATACTTGGAGAACATTTTATGTATGTGTAGCAATAAGAGTACAAGACTGAACAACCCAAGTCCTGTACCTGACCATGTGGATCACTTAATATTAAATTTGATACTATTCTTATAAAGTATACGATTAAATGCTGTGGGTTTTTTTCTACTTTCTTTGATGCTTTAGGATGAGTCCTTGAAATACTGTATTTTAAATTTCCCCATGTATATGTTAGAATTAATGTAGAACAAATTTAAGCTTTTTGATATAATTAATATTCCACATACGTGTTGCAGAGGCCAAGTAGACTTCCTACAGGGTCATATAAAATTAAGAACTTCTTAAAACGTTAATAAATAGACACTGGAGATTGATCTGCAGTGACAGAAACATGAAGGAAATAACCTGTGAATAGATTATTTCAGATAATACGATTTAACCAGATTATCTGGTTGGATTTTATTTTCAGATTGCCTGGGCTTTGAACAAAGGTGTGAAAACAGAATACAAGCAATTCTGGGATGTGGATCTGGGAGTTTCATATATTCCTTGGGAGAAAGTAAAATTGGATGATTTGGAGGGCTTTGCTGAAGGTGGCATGATTGACCAGGAAACAGTAAATACAGGTATGGACATTAACAGTGATTCTGATAGTTAGAAAACGTGTTTATTTTGGTAATTGCAAATTCTCAGAAAGTTTATCATTTAGATAATACATACTCTTTTTCAATTTAAATAAATTTTACTGGCTACTTGTTTACAATATAAATGGCACTGTAATAATGAAATCTAGATTCTCTTTGTAGACGAGTAACTAGTTGATTGTCATGACAATGAGGATTTAATGACAAAGGGGAATTAATTTAAGCAAGTTAATAAAGGTTAACATTTTTAAAACAGTTTTTGATTTGCTGTACAGTCATTTCCAAGTATGTAAAATTTTAATTTGTGTAGAAATTATGATCTGCTTGTGACTGTGAAAATTCTTATATTCAGGTATAAGACTTAAGTTGGCGTTGGAGCTTGTCCAAATAGGCACAGCTTAGCTGAACCTTAAGGTATTTCCTCCATAAAGCTGAAAAGACAGGAAAGCAAGTAATTGTTAGACTTTACCCTGAAACCAAGTTGATTGAGAGGTTTGGTAGGTTTGTAAAAGATTCATGAGTACTATGTTTTCTTGAAACAGATCTGACACCAAATGACTGGACTATACTGAAGTAAAAGAAAAAGAAAAAAAAAGACTTTTATAATAGCGACGATAATTTTTCCGGTCAAAATGCAGTCTTGCTTTGAATAAAAATTGAATATAAATGACAAATTAAAATGTGGAACATTAGTGAAATACATTTGCTATGTTATACTTGAAATACAGAACTTTTTGAGGAAGTAGTAGAAGGAAGGAATGGGGCTTGGGTGGAGGTTTGTTTAACATGAGGATTGTCTGTCATTGTACAGTAGCCAGCTG
This sequence comes from Cariama cristata, assembly GCF_000690535.1. Taxonomy (NCBI): domain Eukaryota; kingdom Metazoa; phylum Chordata; class Aves; order Cariamiformes; family Cariamidae; genus Cariama; species Cariama cristata. Next base: position 52,440 of record NW_009602041.1, read on the forward strand.
ATAATAGAGACAGGTTGACAACAACAGTTTTTAGAAAATTGGAGCATGCTCTATGTTACAAATTATTAACAGAATGATTGGTGAAAAAACTTGGCAATTTTTCAAAAATCAGTTTGTATACAGGCAGAATTAAGCAGAGCGTTGCAGGTGGTTAAAGATATTGGATATTCTTTAAAATATATAATACAAAATATTTGCACTTGCTTCTTTTCATAAGAAGTGTGCAGATTGTTTGTAATGAATCTATGTAGATATCAGATTAAAACTTACTGTTTAAGAAGGAAGATGACTTTTAGTATTTAAACAAAAATAGCACATGAATTATCTTTTTATATTAAAAATATACCTTTTTTTTTTAAGAATGGGAAACAGCCAGAAGCTCAGAAGCTGCTAAAGAAAATACTCAAACTACACAGAGTGCTGCAGTTGAGAAGAGTACAGTTATTACAACACAGACGGAAGCTTACACACAACCAGTCACTATGCTGCAGGTTTGTGTTGGTCTGAGTTTACAAAACCCCCACAGAACTGGAGGGTTAACTTTTTATTCAATACAAATAAACTTTAATGCTGAGTTAAGTCCTGTGTCCATGTGTGTTTCTCTGAAATATTTGAGTAGAATCGGTTGCTGTGGTTGAGCAGAATCTTTAGTTTCATGCACAGCATATCCCAAACTTGTGTATGCATCTCAAATGAATGCTTAAATATTGAAGACAGAGATATTGTTAAAAAAAAAATAAAATACTGGCACATTAGGTTTTTTAAGAAGAAATTAAGATGAGCTTACAGAAAGTATTTTGCTTATAGAGCAAAGCATCTTTCTGTAAGGTAAGCAGTGCAATAATCTTCTTTCACTTGTGCTTGTTTCCTTTCTACCTATGTGCTTTTCCCCATATCAGCTTTGAATATAAGATTAATAATTTTCTCAGTAATTTTGGGCAGGATTTCATAGGGGCAGTCTCATCTTTAAAAGATCTGATTATTCAAGTAGTGTGCTGTTGCACTCTACATGCTGTAATTCATGAGTCTTATTTTCTCTGCTGTATTTTTTTCCTTCTGCTAGAACAGGGAGTTTTTATTAACATCCAATCAGTAACAAGGCATTGTGTAAGGCTAGAAGAATACAGTGTAATTTTTTTTCTTGAGTATACTACACCACACGTTGTATCAAGTACAAATACAAACGTGTTTTGTCAAACTCTAAATCCTTTTTATAATGTCCATATGAAATTGTAAAATGTTAAGGTTGCTTAAGACAAAACCTTTTGTATTCATATTATTATCTTTCCTAATGTGTATAGACATCTCCATTTACTTGAGCTGACATAAAATTACTATGAAAGTTAACATATTTGCTTTTACTTGCATTGAATTTTGAGCTTTTTTCTTTTCACAAAAGTTGTCTTCAGTCTTCTTACTTCAGCTGTCTGTGATCAATATATATTTAAATATACATATGTATTGCTTTTATTCTGCTGCTAATTACTTGTAATTATGCTGCACTGTATCAAAACACATAGCTCAAACAAAAGTTTGAGAAATACTAAGAAATTTTCAGGATTTCATCAGGATTATTAGCCTTATAATTACATACAATAAACTCAATTTTCCAGTACTGTTCTAAAATACGTAAATTTTCCCAATGAGAATAGAATCACTTTTCTAAGTGCTCTCAAATTGCCTCACCATCTACATTTTATTTCCTTTTCTCTCTCTCCCTTTCTGCTTTCATCTCTCCCATAGGTAAATTTTTATTCTTGCATAAGTATAGTGTTTAACCATGTATTTTTCTGTTCTTTTTAGAATAAAGAAAAGATAGCATAGGATTCTTCCAGTGTCCTGTTTACCTGTAGTGTAGGTACCATTTCAGAATGCAATCTAATTCTTCAGGGTATTCAGAATATATACAAAACCTTTGGTACATTTGGTGCTTAACATGAATTGCGGTTGAATCAGTTTATCCTTCTTTTAATGTCATTGAATACTGTTAAGTGTTGAAGTTGCTTCTTTTTTCTTTCCGTGCAAAAAGATTCCAGTAGCTCCAGCTGTGCCTGCTGTTAGCTTGGTTCCACCTGCATTTCCTGTCACAATGTCTGTCCCTCCTCCTGGTTATAGCGCAATTCCTCCTCCGCCCTTCTTGCGAGCGAGTTTCAACCCTTCACAGCCACCTCCAGGTAAGTTAGTAAAAATGGAGTATGCAATGAGTATACTCAGTTTGTGTGCTTGTATGTACATCATGCTTTGTGTATAGCTTTCCATCAGCTACTGGTTACTGTTTGAGCCAGTTGACCTTTGAATCTTAAATTTCATACTAGGTTAAAATTACTTACATCTAATTTAATGTTATTTTTACTAGTGTATTCTGTCAAGAATAGGAACTACAGCAGAATTTTTTTTTTAACTTTGATAAAAACGAAAATTTAAAAATCTTAAGATTGAACTCCTTTGGAGAATTTTGGAACTCTTAAATTTTCTTCTTTGGATATTGCTGGTAGAAATCACTTTTAATGATGCACATGCAGATCATTTGCAGTAAAGATGGGATTGTTTTTGGAAACAATAACCACCGTCGCCTGTTCCCGTGCATTTGTTGTTTGCTCGTCTTCAGCGATGCAGCTTTTCGGGATGAATAATGTATGCAAGCTTTCACTGCAAAACTTAATTTGCTTCCCTTGTAGTAATTTTTCATTTTTTTCCGTATAGGTTATATGCCTCCCCCAGTTCCGCCTGTGGTTCCGCCACCTGTTGTCCCACCACCTGTTGTCCCACCAGTTGTTCCAACACGTAAGTTTCATTCTTCTAATAGTTGTTTGTGTGCAAGTTAATCTTGTGTAACGGACAGTAGCAACACAGAAGTTATTGTTTAGCTGGTTTAAGCAGATATTGAGAAAAAGATTTACAGAGCTTTTCATGTTGACTGAAAAATGATACTTACCATGGAGTTATTGGGGGGAAAAAAATTACGGCAAATTATTTATTTATTATTTGTCTGCATAGTTTAATATTTGAAACTGTTTGTAACAGATGTATCTGTTACTTGACCTACTTGGTGTTAGTCACTGAATAATTTATAATAATTTATTTTTGTTTAGCCTTTTAACTGCATTCATTTAATGTTTAAAAATATTTGTTAAAGAGTACTGATTGCGTAGGTTGCCTGCAGTTCATGGTCTCCACAAAAAAAATAAATCTTACTAAGAAATCAGCAAAAAATGTAACACTTAGAGTAATTAATTTCACTTATTTTATCAGCCTGACCTCTGCCAAACTAATCTTGAAGGCTTGAATATATGATTACTGTGATACACTTCTGTTCTTTCTCAACAGCTTTAGTACAGCCTCCACTACCAATTGCACAAGAGACGATGAAGGATGTTCCTTTTACTAGCCTTGTTCTACCAGTTGGCACAGTTACTAGCAATCTAGCTACTCCAACATTATCTGCTGGAAGTGTTTTTAATCCTCTGCCAATCAACAAACCAGAATCAGATGAAAAGGGATCACATCTTACAGACCTTCAGATTTCTTCCAGTGAAAACAGTAGATCTGGTAAGAAATGTCTTTATTGTCTGATATGATTGCATATAGGAAACATCATACTTGTGAGGGTTTTTTTACAGATCATAGTCCATTGTACTAATAACTACAGAGTTCCTACTCTTTTGGGCTGGGTATTATTTTCAGTTTAAGTTGGAGGAGTAGTGGGAACCATCTTTGTCATCATCTGATCATTGATTTCTAGCAGCTTATGCTAAGGGGTGTTTTCTTCATAGACTCAAGAAATAAAGCTGAGGCTGGGAGCCCTTTAGAAAACTTCTTAAAAGTGCATTCTTACTACACAAGTGGCAATGGAAAGGAGCAGGAGAGGATAGGACAGTATAACATTTATAGAATTACAGCAAAGATTGTAATACTTCCCTTGTATAAATTGGGTGATGGCTGTGAGGTTTGTCAATTTGAAGCTGCTGTGCATTCTTTAGAGACGTTCGTTTCTGTGGCATAATGTCTGGTTATCACCAATGTGATTAAAATGATGTATGTTCATTATAGAAACTGAGACAGACCTTGTCAGTAATATCATCACTGAATATGGATTAAGCTGCATATTGTTTTGAATGCTATGTATTACACTGACATTTTCAGTTAACTGTTGTTCTTGTTGCTGTATTTTAGTGCAAAGCGATGTCTCGAGTAGCTCTGGACTTGTTGGAGGAGTGCAGCCGCCCAGCGTCTCAAGCAGTTCTGGGCTTACTGGAGAAGGGCAACCACCCAGTGTCTCAAGTAGCTCTGGACTTGCAGGTGGAGTACAGCCACCCAGTGTTTCAAGCAGCTCTGGACTTGTAGGAGGAGTGCAACCACCAATTGTTTCAAGCAGTTCTGGTCTTGCAGGAGGAGTGCAGCTACCTACTGTCTCCAGTAGTTCTTCTCTTGCTGGTGGAGTTCAGCCAACCAACGTCTCGAGTGGCTCTGGACTTATGGCTGGAGTGCAACCACCAAATGTGTCAAGTAACTCAGGGCTTCTAGCTGGAGTGCATCCACCCAGTGTCTCAAGCAGCCCTGGCCTTCTGACAGGAATGCAGCTACCCAATGTCTCAAGCAGCTCAGGAGTTCTGGCAGGAGTACAGCCACCAAGTGTCTCGAGCAACTCTGGGATTCTCATAATGCCACCACCCAATGTTTCAAGTAGTTCTGGACTTATGGGAGTGCCACCACCAAATATTTCAAGTAGTTCTGGACTTCTGGCAATGCAGCATCCAACTGGGGTTCAAAACATGCCTCATTTAAATATTAGTAGTCAAAGGATG
>NW_009602041.1:57266-57500 GCF_000690535.1 Cariama cristata
CCTAATGCCCCATTCACCTGGACCAAGGTTTCCATTAATGCAGCCGGGAATACCACCGCAGCGTAGTATTCCTCCTCCAGCAATCCTTGATCCATCTCTTCACCCACCACCTCGAGGTCCTTTTCCTCCAGGAGATATTTTTAATCAAACAGAAAGACCTTTTGGAACACCAGGAAGACAAAATATGGATAGCATTTCTAATGCAGAGAAAAGACTACCACTTGGAGGCGATAA
>NW_009602041.1:57531-81286 GCF_000690535.1 Cariama cristata
AGCAGGAAGGAGACAGAGATTATCGCTTTCCTCCAGTAGAAAACAGAGATAATCTTAACAGGCCATCTCCAGTGGATGTCAGAGATTCTGTTGGACGACCACCGGTTGATCCAAGAGAGGGTATAGGAAGGCCTCCAGTGGATGGAAGAGAACACTTTGCAAGACCACATGTAGACATGAGAGAAAATTTTGGAAGACCAGGTATGGATAACCTTGGTCGAAGAGAGCATTTTGGTTTCAATTCAGACAAGCACTGGGGACAGAGAGGAGATTATGATGAGAGAGAGCACCATGCCTTCCCTATTTATGGTGGCCCGAAAGGCTTCCATGAAGACAGAGAGAGGTTTCGGCATGTAAACTATAGATTTGAAAGTAGAAGTGGTCCCAATTGGAATAGAGGATTTGAACAAGATGCTCACAGAGATTTTGATGACCGCAGAAGACCCTGGGAGAGACAGAGGGATAGGGATGACAGAGATTTTAATTTTTGCAGAGAAATTAATGGAAACAGGTTTGGAAGAGACAGAATGTCAAACAACTGGATCCCCCCTCCGCATCCACGGGTTTTTGAATATTTTGATGGGGCCACTTCCCAGCGCAAAGCCGATAACATGCCCCAGGTAAATGGTGAAAATACAGAGACAGAAAGTCAGCAACCAACTGCACAGGTGCAGGACGATCCAGAACTTTATGAAAAACTGACATCTTCCGTTGAGATAAACAAAGAGAAGAATGACACAGAAGCTGATATAGAAAGTGAACCAGTGGTAGAAAGCACAGAAACTGAGGGGACATAATCATCACTCAGTAGGTAAAAGATACCTTTTGTAAAGTTGTCATCTCTCTGTAATAGATAAATGGCTGACTGGACCGTAGCAGTTCACTTTTTTGTCTGCCAGAATTAAGTTAATCTGATGTTCATGTTCATCTTTCACTTAAATAACTGTACAACTGACTTGTATAGAACACTGTTCTTAATTTGAACATGGTAGGTAAACTTTTTTTTTATTTCTCTGGTAAAGCGTAAACTTGCCCCCACTTGCTTTTAATTTCACAAAGATAAAGTAACAGCTTGTCAAACAAAGACTTCCTATGGAAGAAAATGGAATTTTTTAGATACTACCCTTAGGTTGGCTATTGAAATTGTTATACTTGAAAACAGGTGCTGGTGTATCTTGTCCGTGTTTTTAGGCTGCTGCAGAATTTTAAAGTATAGACAAAGCTGTGATATTTTATGTTCCTACAATTTGGCAGAAAAAGAAATGGCCCATGTTATTTAAGGAGCATAACACAGAGATTAAAAGTGATTTTGTAAAATCTACACTATAGTCTCTGTTTTCTCTAAAGTAAGTGTTTGTGATTTGTTCCTCGTACTGCAGTGGGTTTAAAAAAAAAATGAAAAAGTACATTTTAATGTTGGGTGCATTTTGTTTTTAGATGCCAATAAAGCATATTTGTTTGATAACAGTGTTCTAGGTATTGTATTTTTTTAAAAACCTGCAAGCTCTAAAAACTTGGAATCAGCTATGATATGTGCTTAGCTAGTTGTTGCAAAAGGTTTATATTACTTTTGTAAGACCAATGCAACAGTTATGTGTGCGAGAAGCATATGGTTTTTACATCAAAAATAATGCAGTCATATTAGTTTATGTAAATAACATATGTATGTAAATATTTGTGTAAACTGTTTGTAGATACCACTTTTTCTGTGTGTGCCTGTGTATGTGCATGCACTCACAGAATATTGTAGACAGTTTAATAAAATTGAAATGAAACTAGGTTGTAAAAATTTGCCTTTCACCTTCTTCAGGTAGTAAGATAACAAAACTTACTTCACTGCAATGCTGTCGAGCTTATTTACCTTCTCATGCTCGTTGTTATGATGTTCTTATTACTTCTAGAAGGTGGAATATAGTATATGGTAAGAATATACAGTAGGATTTTAGCTTTTTAAAATGCAGATATGCATGAAACCAAAACTTAAGACAATGCAAGTATTTGCTTATTTTATAATATATTTGGTATTCTGGATAGATAGTGGTAGCGTTCCAGTACTTTGTGGTTATTCGTTTTTAGTGATTCAAAGTCCAGAAATGTTGCATGAAAAGTAAAAAGCTGTTGTTGGTCTAAAAATCTATATATGTTTTTAACAGAAATAAGGGGAGCTTTGTGTTTTGATGGCTTAATATTGAAGTAGAACCTCGTATTAAATTGTTGAGATGAATTGGCTGCTTAGGTAAATTAGTAGAGCTATTCTCTCCTGTTTCACCTACTTTGCTGCTTGTGTATCCTTTAAATTGGTGGTGAAAGATTTGGCTATAGGGTGATGTCAGAGTTTCAATTTGTTCCACTCAAGTGCATTTCACGAACTTCTTTCAACATAACTTTTGTTAAAATTCTGTGTCCGAAAGCATCCTTTCAGTCAGTTTCGAGAGAGTTGTTTTTCTCTTGCATAATAGGATGCAAGGGTAGGTTCTGTTACATGAATGCCCCTTTGGTAGGAGAAGCATTTTTAGCTCAGATTAGAATTTTGATCTTTTAACATTAAAGCGTTAACGTGCAAGTTAACTGTAGTTCCCCAGTATGAGAATGTCATGTGAGTGTAAAGCATAAGCATGCTTTTGAACATAGAAGCGAGTTGCACATGTGTGTGGTGCCCTCTTTCTCTGGAATGTGGGGTACTTTTTCATGCCGTGTCATGGTTCAGTTTTTCAATTACAGAGACTTTTATTCTGGATAGTAAACAAACTCTCAGCTTAATGAAGGTAGCCCTTTGAAAGAGCGGACTTGAATGAATGATTCTTCATCTATTGTGCAAGTAGTAGTCATTAGGATGTAGTTGAGGTATGCATTAAATAACTATTACTTTATAATAGACCTTGCTGATGTGTTCATTACCAGAACGTGTCTTGGGAGTTGAGATGAACAATGTTTAAGGTAGAAGTACCTTCATGGGCGGATTCTGGCTCAAAGAACTTGGCTGCTGCACCACCTACTAGTAGTATTCTGGTCAGGCAGATACGGTTGTGTGAAAGTCCAAATGCACAAAATAGCTATAGGGATACTTTATGAACTTATAGGACTTTTCTTTATTTCATTTTAATATGTGCAGTTTGAAAAGGCTTCAATTGTAGACAAGTAAATACTCAGAATCAAACACATATTGGCAGTAGCTTTACTCATTAAAGAGGCATTTAACAAAATGTTTAAATCTAGAAGTTAATCTGTTTTTCTAATCTGGGACTAGCAGTATGCTAAATTGCTCATAGTGTGATGGTTTAGGTAAATTACCAGGTGAGAGATGTTAAACAATTTGGTTGGTAGTGGTATAAAACAATGTATTATTTAATGATTTTTCATCTTTGTTAATATCTTTCAACCATTAATAAATTGGCTACTGTACATATGTGTTACACCATCAATTTCTAACAACTATTTTATTTTTTTGTAGAATAAAAGTTTGTTTTACAGTCTTCAGTTGCATCATATTTACAGCTAGAATTGTTCTATTTCTTATTTTCTTAATGTACTATGCAAATATTACCAGAATAGCTGTATTCAGAAGGGACTTAATATGACCGAACCAGTATGGTTTCTGTATCTTGCCAGTAGGAATTTTTAAATCTTTCGGCGTTTGAGTTGAAGACTTTCCTTTCTCACTATAGATTAAACCATCGTAAGCCAACATGAGCACTTTAAGGAGCTGTCCTGAGATCAAGACCAGTTCTTTCATGTGGTTCATGGTAGTGACATGTAAGTTTTGCTGATGTAAAGTGAGAGTGGGACAGAAAGAAGACGGAGCCAGGCATTTGGGCAGCAGTTTTGGCTTATGCCTGTTTAAAGCTTGCTGTGGTGATGAAAGGAGTTGATTCTAGTAATCGAAGAAGCTGATCTGCTGTGCACATAAGTAACATACGTATTGAAAAATATTTCAGGTAGCTTTGCAGGCAACACAATATATTTAGGCATGCACATTTACTTGAAAACCGTATGCATTAGTAAGTTGATGCATTTATTACCTTTTTAAACAGCCTGTGATTCTGATCTTTCACTGTACTGTATTTGAGCAGAATGCTATGTCCGTAAAGATTACAAAGATGAAACGTAGCCTTCGTTTGCTATAAGGATATGACTTCTTTACTGAAGCCTTTTTCTGTGAAATACCTGTACGCTTTCATTTTTATATGTAGTGCTTCATGTTGTTATTACAAACTCAAGGGAATAGATTCTGTTAGATTCCTTTGCTTCGGTAGAGTACTATACCATTCTTCAAGCCATTTCAGTGATTTAAATGACTTCACCAAGTTAAGGTACTCTTACCCTGAATAAGGCAAGATGGGAATACTGTAGTCAAGCCTGTGTGGCATGCTCAAGCGTTACTTAAGCACAGTTGGAAAATTATCAAATAAACTGTCTATAGAAGGTATTTATAAAATAAGCCAGCTTATTGCAGAATTCTCTCAAAATACAATGTCAGCAGTTTTGAATGTGTGCAAGGATACATTGTGCCAGTCAACACTTAAAGGATTCATTTTCTTGATTCATGTTCCCCTGACTCAAATCTTCAGGTCATTTGGTTTGAAACTGCTAAAAATGGATCCCAAATTTCAGTCTTTGTATTTTCAGTAATGTATTTTAAAATAACGTAGTAATATGGGTGACTTTTTGTCGCTTGATAATAGGAACTGAACAGATAGAATTTTAAAACCTATTCAGAGTATCAGGAGTCATCAAGAGTAACTAGGACAATTTTTTGTTATTGTTAATTCAGGTAATGAAAGGATCTTTCTTTCCCTTTTGACAACTATTGCTGATTCTTTAAATTTTACATTAGTCACATTTTCCTTTCAAGTGCTGAGCTATCACAAGTAAGCATGTACTGTGAAGCCATCTACTTGTGTAGATGAGAGATTGATTTAAAAGGCATAAAGGCAGGATAGTGTTTTTTGATTTGAAGCTGTTTATTTGAACAAGAATGGCAAAAGCATCTTTCTGCCATGTTGGTTTACTATATTCATTTGCATCAGCAGAAACTTTGCAATGGCAAAGAAAACATCATATTGCAAGACTTTCTTAATTGTAACTAGTCTTACGTTTTCTCCTTGAAGGGTCAATTTTTAGTGATGTTACTCACTCCACTTAGTCTGTACAAGTTCTTTGAGTACTCAGTAAACACTTTGCGTTTTATTAACGTATGTACATGACAGTTCATAGCCAAGAAAAGTCAAGTAGAGCTACTAAAAAGAAAATTCGTGACATCTCTCGAAGAGAAATAACTTCCAGCAAAGGTATATAGGATCTGAAAAGTGAATCTTGTCAGTGATGGAATGGTATGAAAATCTGTTAATAGGGTTTTTGTTGAAGTTGGTAAGCTGTAAAATTTTATTTGTTGTAAATCTTGTATTCCTTTCTGTCTTGCACAAATTTGATGAAAAAGGGTAGTCTTATTGAATATCCCACTCTTGGTATCTTTTAGGATCTCTGCTACCAAAGATTAGAGGAGGAGAAGGACTAGTGGTCTGGGCACTCTTAAAAATCAAGAGGTCGTGTTGTGCAGTTGAAGATAATTGTATTTTCTCTTTTTAAGAAGTTTAAAATGCACGTTTCAGCACTTGCATGGTAACAGTGATATTAGTGGTGTCACTGGTTTACTAATCTTTGTCATTTTTCCTTGAAAGTTAACTCACTAATGCTAATTTTAAATTTTCTCTTCTTCCTATCAGATTAAACCATACTAATGCCCTCAGACAAGGGGCTGTTTTGTGCTTTACCAAAAAAAAAAAATCTGGTGGAGAGTATTTTAACCTGTAGATAGGTTAGTTGAACATTTTTTTTCCTTCCTGATTTAATGCTGCAATTTTCCTCTTGAATGGTTTTCTATATACATATCTGTGTTACAACAGATATGTGTTCGCATTAGCATGTATCAAGCTTTCTGTTGAAATACAGAAAAATCATGAGATTCTTTAAGGTAGATAACTTGATGTGTTTCTAAAACTAAGGTAAACTTCACAGCCATATTGATTTGTATATCGGAGCATTATAATTGTGTTGGAGCGTGTATAATTGTGTGCAAGCCAGTGCAAAAAATCCTTAATAGGTGAAGAGTATTACATCGATATAAAATTGTGAACTCAAATGTAGATTGGTAGGATTCACATAGGCTATAGATGCAGGGACTTTGGTCTGAATGTCATTTCCATGCTAAAGGAGAAATTATAATTATATTTGGGAAAATCAGAAATGTAGCTTTTTCCTGATAACAACGGGAATTAAGTAGAAATAATCTTAAAGTCCTTTCTAAAGATGCATCTGCCTTAATCTGGTCAAAGGAAGCTCTATCATTGTCACTTTAGTTCGTCAAGGGAAAAAAATTACTTTAGTCTTATGCCGTTTCTGAGGTACTCGGATTTCATTCAGCAATGCAGTGAAATGCAGTTTTAAGTGTGCCTTAAGTCTTTCCCTGTGAAAAGAACCATATATTTCAAACTTTAGACAAAAAACGTGGACAAAATCAATAAATTTTTGTCTGTAGAATTTGAAACGTAACTTTGGATTCAGTGATTTTCAAGAAAATCTTTGTCATTTCCGTAGTGTAAATACTAAATAGCCGCTCAACTTCTAAAAATGTTTACTGAAAGTTATACTAGTCTGTCCAGTTCACTTTAAATTTCTTTTTACATGCTTGCAATGCATTAATTTGTCAAGTGGTCCCATCATAGAACTCCTCTTACGACAAATTAGAAATACTTTTGAATTATGTAATTCAATTGCATAACTTGAGTTATTTAAATCTAGGACAATCTTTCAGTAGTCTTTAATAATCAATAAGTCTTTCTTTTGAAACTCACGGATTTCTTGTACAGCATGACTCCCAACATGGGTAATTCACTATTTGAGAACCTTATTGTTCAGGCTCTGTGGTTAAAAGTAAAATACTCAAAACGAATTGAAATGCATGCTGATTAATTTGGAATTTTGTTCTTTATGAAAAGCAGATCAATGGCATCTTCTCAAATTTCATGTTGATTAAAAATTCACCATATTAAAAATATGAACTTGATGGGCTGATAAAAAGAGGCACCTGTGATTTTTATTAGAATATAAAACCTTGAAGTGATTAGGATAAATGTTATTTATACAAAATATTGAAATGTAGTCTAAGTTTTGTGTGCATACGGTCTGCAGTTTCTGTATGTACACTTGATACGTGCTTTATACCTGCAATCCCCATTGTGTGATCAGAACCACCACAGCAGGCAAGTGACATGAAATGGCAAATTCTAGCAGACACCAAGAATGCTGTACGAATTAGATCTGTATGTAAACCAGTGAGTAGATAATGTTTCAGAGGCAGTAGCTTGTTTGGCTAATTTAGAATCAGGTAAAACCTTGGTTATAAATGAATAAACCTTTCTCTTTTTTTTTAGATTTAATAAAAGTTAATGCACATGTTCTGATTAAATATTCACTAATTAACAAGCAAACATCTAAAGATTTTAAGTAGTCCTGAGGGTTTTTCTTAATGTTGCTCATACCTTAATTAAAAACAAGCAAACAAAAAAGCTCCAATAAAACTAAAAAAGAAACCCACAAAACCCAGGAAGGTGTAAATATTTGTAAGATTACAAGGTTCTTGGGGAAGTAACTTGATACAAATGTTAATATACCTATTTGAGCATTTTTAAGTAGTGGATACTGCAGAAGTCAGGTAAAAGCAGGATAAAGGACTGTCACTTGCAAGGAATGTGCTGAACTGAGGTGTCAAATCACTGAGGTGTCAAATCCAAGATTTTTTTTTTTTTTTTATTCCTCATTTGTGTTATCTCCTAGTCCAAATACTGACCTTGTTCTGGATTCCACTCTGAATGCTGATCAAAGGATACTCTGATTAATGCATATGTATTTTGTCTAATATGTAACACCTCATATATACATCACTATACACATATACATCACTATAATACAGACACAGCTAGTGAGAAGTTTGGAGTGGTGGTGTTTGGGGCAAAACCATGAGAGAAATCAAAAGCAGAGGTTACTGAATTGTGTGAATCACCAGTCTGAAACTGGAACGTCTGCTTAGTACAGAGATGATATTTCAAAGTAATTGTTAATTCCTATAGTTAAAAGGGTGCATTTCATAACAGTATCCCAGTTCAGAAAGTCCTAGCTACAGTATCATTTGTTTTCTGCTATCTGTAGAAAATACAGTTTTCTTGATGCAAATTATTACATTATCTTTCGTGTTATTTCTAGAGCCTTTAAAATAATGCTGCTTCAGTCTTAGTACTAAACCAGCATGTGATGTACGGCCTCACTTGTTTACCAGTGGGACATTGCTATTAGCTTCATTGGATCGAGAATTTCAAATGCTTTGTCTTGTGTGTCTCAGTTTCTTCTTCAGCAGCCTTTAGAAAAGCAGGTGGTAGAAGATTATCTGGTTCTAGTTTCATTGATTTTTCTATTGCTTTTAAGCCCAAAACCTTCTAAGGGATAATTTTTTTCCTTTCAAATCCTGTTCCCCTGTGTAAGTATTTATGAGCAGGCAGCCCTAATAAGGATTGTTTCGAGATTCTGGGAGTATGGTGGAACAGATTGTACAAAATGTCTGGAAAAAATTGCAAGCACTATACTTGTCCTGTGCTAAGAAATTCATGGAGTGAAAGAAAGCAAGCAAATTAAAGCTAGTTAAACATGTGAGTCTTATCTTCTGTCTCTCCCCAAATGATAGTGTTTTCTAAGTAGATCTTTTCACTGCAGCACATAGAGCAGGCCTGTAATACATGGTCACTGTCTTTTGTTTAGAATCCATTATGTCCTCTAGCTTTCTTTTCCCAGTCTGCTTACAGCTTTTTTGAAAGGTTGTGTTTTATTTAAATAGCATTTTTTTCTTCAAATAAAGAAAAATGAATGCACTAGGTTAATAAAGCTTTCTTATTTCATTTTAGAATGTGCTGCCTAACTCTCCTCAGTAAATTTCCTTCTCCAGCAAAAACTTCATATATTTCTGTATTAACCAGAATAGGAATAAGAACGGATGACATGTAAAAAAAAGAAATAAATTTTTTATCCAAAATTGCATATTTTTGTCATGATAGTCTGGTTCCAGCATGTTCAAGAACATAACTAAGATGGCATTTGTCACACCACGTAGCAGTTTATGCTGTCTCTGATCTGCAACTTGGAAGAGTTACGCACAAGTTAGCACGACTTCAGGAGCTGTCCTATGCGACACTTGCACACTGAAGTGAATGCCAAGGTCTTGCGTTTCCCTTCTCCATGCCTTAACTTGTCACCAGATGTTTTAGTCTTTCTTATTCACAGTGAAGAAATTTAACCAACAAATTGTCTGACAATGGTGAAGAATTTCATTTTTCCCAACTTTGAGAATTAATTTGTTCTAAGTGTATCTCATCTTGATACAGAAAAGCAAGCAAACATAAATCCAAAAGGAACAACTATGTGAAAGCAATTTTCTAAACAAAATTTTCTAAACAAACAGGAGAAAAGTCTGCTAGAGAACTGGAATGATTTTAATTTGTGATTTGTTTTACCATCTGATTGTCTTTTTCTGAAAGCCATCTATTTGAAAATTATATTTTCTTAGAGGTGCTTCCCAAGACATTTCACTGTTGTTTTTTTGGCTCATTACATTTTTTCAAAACTGGGACCTATTAATCATCTTATAATACAGCTTTGAAATTATACATCTTGTCTTAGAGTAATTGTCTAGCATTGACAGAAGCTACATACTGCAAGATACATAATACATTAGAATTTATTACTGTTGAACTATTGATGTGTTTGTATATATCCATTTTATAGAAGCTTCTGGAAAGCTTAGCCACAGTATTTAGAGTCTACACCATGTGAAAGGAAACACGAAGTACAGTATGAACTCTTTCTCTTGCTTGTACCTGTTACACTCATGGTGTTCCTGCAGCTGATGGATCTTTGTTTTGTCTTCCACTTCTGCTGCATCAAAGGAGTCAGTCAGACACGAGTGTGTGCATGTATAGATTTAAAGTGCACATCATCTCTGAAAATCAGGTGAATATTTAAAAATCAAAATATTAAGTTAGAGTTCTAAATTTAGTTTGCTATGAAACATTTTGTCACACCAGATTTTTACACTGTTGGTGTTTAGGATTTTTTTTTTTAAGTAAAATGAAACAAAACATTGCTGCATACATAGGAAAGGTTCAGTCTTTCTGGTGATGGATTTAGCTATGTGAAAATACAAATTTCCCAGCCTTAGCCTATAGACAGTGGTGGTCTGTGACAGACAGTGCCTTAATTACTCTGGTACTTGGCTGGAAGAATCACCTACCACGACTTTTCATCTTGGTTGGGCTATGAGGGTAGTAGGAGGAGTGCAGCTGGGTCCAGGAAAGCTGCTGTGCCTTACAGGGCACCCTGAGAGGGGGCTGGCCTTGAGCCATAGAGACACAGAGCTCCCACTGCCCAGGGATCAAGGTTTTCTTTCCTGCCTGAGCCACAATAACAGTATTCAGGCAGCAGAATAGTCTTATGCTGAACTTTGTGGCATGGTTAATATTTATAAATAGGAGAAGTATTTAAAGGTAACTAATACGTTTTTTGAGTTAATCATTGCTGGCTAGTCAGACTGATGAACCAGGTGCTCTGCTTGAGAGGAGCCCTGTGATAAGCAAGGAAGATAAGAGATGATTAAACTGTAGTGTTTGGATTGTTCTGAAACAGAATTGTATGTGAAAATATTATAGGTGTGTGGTTCCTGCCTCTAGATTTCACTTTCTAGAAAAGGCCAAGAGTTAAATTCTGAAACTTTTCAGGGTTCTGACCTGAAATACTAGCAGTAGGTGGATACCTCCAATATACCATTCCCTTGCATTTGCTTTCCCATTCCTTATGTGGCCTTCACCATGCTTGGTGACAACTGGCACAAAAGTGCTACATCCCTTCGTCATCACTGTTCCTAACCGAGATGTTCTTAGGTTACCTCTAGTGGCCTTTTGAATCCTTCTGATGGCATTGCTCTCCATTTCTAAAGAGTTTAAAATAGGAGATTTGGTCAGTTTTTGGCACAAAATCTCTACTGGAGTGACAAAATACTTCACCCAATTTGTATTTTCACATCTCGTTTCTTTGGCAAAAACTCTTTGCAGTGAGCATTTCAAAGCTGATTATTATAGCATGGCTTCCAGTGTCTTTAGTCTGAAGTTTTGATGGGTTTTGAAGGAACAGTTTCCATGTATTCTTGCTGTTCCTTTATGCTTTCCCCTCCTCTAGAAAGCAGCAGTGTCCAGCCAGCTACTGCAGCCTACTTTCTCACCTTCTTAAGATGGAAGGTCCAGTGTGTCCCCAAAAGGTATTTGCAGCTTCTGTTAGCTCCTCAGGGTATGTGCAGCGAGAGGAGCATTTGAAAAGAGAGCTCCAGACACCTTATCTAGTTTTTGAACCCCTTTTTGCAACAAGACCCAGGATATAGGAAGATGAGAATGGCAGCTGGATGAGTTGCTCCCATAGTTAACTATCATCTGTGCTGGAGCTCAGGTGCCTTATATGAATTACATATAGCTGGTAGCTGGCTATCCCTTTCATGAAGTGTGGCCAGTTCTGACATACTTGTTCTAAACACTTGAAATACAAAGCAAAGCTCTAAACCCTACCATTACCCATGAAGTACGCAGATATTGGGTATTGCTAGGTCTTGTCTGTGATGTGAGGCAAAACCTCCCTTCCACGTGTGCCTTTTTCTGTCTCTTCTTTAAAAACAACACTATTTAATTCTCTCCTGCATAAAATAGAGCTAGTTGAATACAGAAGTGATGAGAAGAATTGCATATTCTCTGCTCACAGAAGTAATTGATGTGGTGAGGATCCTATACTCTACACCAGCACCATTAAATGTCTTGTTTTCAGGTAGTGGTTAAATCTTTCTTGGATCACCGTATTTCTATAAGCAAACGGATATGTTCTGGCTGTACAGACTGCTGTAGAAGAAATTTGAATTGGTTTCTTTTTATTCTTTTACCTTTTATCCTTTATTCTTTGTATCCTGTAACCCTGTACATTGGGTCGATGTATGGTGTGCTCCTTGAAAAAACTAGTAGTTTATTAGCTTTCTTCTCTTAAAAAATATGTTTTCAGCATTTATTTTCATCTGAGTGTATCACAACATAATGGAGTAAGAGGAGGATGCAAAAATGAGCAGCCAAGCAATGGCAAAATAGCACAGGAACTGGGAAATCTGTTCTAGCAGGACTGAGCAAGTTGTGTGCGGGAACAGAAGAGAGATTTGAAGCTCATTCACCTTACCCGTGGTTAACGATGCAGTATTTTATTCTGCACTCTAAAACGATGAACGCTTTCCTAATCAAATCCATAGGCAGTAGCAAGCTACTGCTCACATGACAGAGTATCATGGGATTTTTCTTTTAAGAGATCCCGTTTTTGTGAAAATTAAAATTAAATGGTGTAGAAGCTCCTTTCAGAAAGGTGTAAAATGCTGCATATTCTAAAACATTTTCTAAGCACTTGCTGATTTTGTTAGCCATGCGATGAATTTGAGATTTGATACTCCTTTCTTTACTGTTTTAGTACTGATAAAATATACTTTTAGAAGTGTCAGCAGTGGCCAAAGGGAGATTACTGTGGTTTTGAAGAATTGTGAAATTGAAGGATTTGTGAGGGATATTAAGTGAAGTTACTGGGGTTTATGTGTGTTTTCACACGGATATAAAGTAGAATTGGTGCCTAACTAGCTGTCTGCTGTTTCTGGTTAACACTGTTATATTGTGGTATTTTTTTTTGCTTTAGGTTTTTGTAATTTCAAACATGCAAGAGTTTGGGTTATGTTAGCTTGGACCATGGAGGTTCACAAGCAACCCTGTGAACAGTCAAGAGTTTTGTAAAGTATGGAGAAATTATTATTGCAAGCCATGATGTTTGTAAAAGCGATGTTAAAGGGGAAAAAAAGTGATTCTGAAAACAAGAAATGATGAATCCTAATGTTTATGAGAGTAGGGTGTCTGTCTTAGTTTGATAGAAACCATAAGGAAAAACAGCTGAAATAGCTGCTAGGAAAATATCTGACTTTTTTTTTTAAAAAAAAATTTTAATTTTTTACTGAATTCAGTTTCTTTGCTAAGATCTTTAAGATTAGCCTATTTGACTTGTTCTCTTGAACAGAATACTGAAATCTAACCAAATGCTTATTTTAAAGTCTTTTTGAAAAATGCAAATAAACTTAAGCAACTATTAAGAAGCTACAGTAGAAACATAGGACCGGTAATTGCCAACCTGTAACAAATATCTTTGAGCAAGGGATGCTACCCACTAATTAATTTTCTTTTTGTAATTTCAAAACAAAAACTTTGTTGCTTTTAATTTCTGAAAATAATTTTGGTGTCTCTTTTTACTATTGCTGATAGTCAAGATGGCTTTTCTTCCCTGGATTTTGCATCTAGTTCATTAAATTTATTGCCGGAGACATGGTTGCTTGCCGCTGTGATGCCGGCAGAGGGTGCCCAGAACCTATGTAGTCCTGGCTTGCTCTTCACAGTCCGCTGTGGTGGTGATATCTGGAAACCAGATAGCTGCCCTCTTAAGCCTTATTTAGGTGAGCTACCATATGATTTGAATACAATTCTCACCGTAATTCCCTGTTGTGCTTCCGTGCACTGTTTTCCAGCCAATCCATGCATGTACGTGCTAACTGGGGGTAATTTTTCCCCTCTGTTGTATGCCAGGCGCAGGATAACGTACAAGTTCCTACACCCCTGACCTTTAAACACCTCCTATAATTAACAGCGATTACACAGTCGTCATTTGGACAGACCAAAGCCTACTTTAAAAAACACTGGTGAATCGTAGTTCTTTATCACTATGATATTTTATGGGAAAGGCCTATGAAAGTGGATGGTTAGGTATTTCTCTGCTTTTCTGACTGACTGTAACAAAACCACCCCTGATGCAAACCTGCCTTAGCACAGAGACTCTGCTGATGGCTTCCACCCTCCCTCCCCACTCCCACCACTGCCTCCCAGTTTCTCTCTCATCTGACTCATTACAAAATAGTTCAAGGATGTAGATAACTTTTAAAGTTTTGTTTCCTTTTACAAGTCCTGGATTCCTTTTTGTCAGAGTGCTTCTGCTCGATCCTGAAATACTTTTTATTTTATTCATCAGAGAAACATGGTCAGGAGAGCTCAGTTAAGAAACGTCGCTGAGGGAATCTGCTTTTCATTATCTTTAGAATATATTTTTTTCACAAGAAAATATGCTCTATTTAACTGCTGTTTAGTAAGTTTTATTATTTGGAGTACTATTTTTTTTTTTTTTTTTTTTAAACTGTGTAGTGTATCATGTCTGGAAGGGGACCAGCCAAGTTATGCCTCTGGAAAGAACTGGGTAAAGAGCTTTTACCTAAAACCGTCTGCTCTAGTGCTGGAGGTTAGGATTTGCAGTGCTTTGTAGATTTGTCACAGCTTTTAGTAGGATGATTTTGACCCTATCATCTTTTGTGTATTATTCCCTTGTATTTACATAGACCCTCCCTGAGATCGGTTCTCTTTGTAGAGTAATGTTCATGGGCTTACATGTATTTATATTAATGTATCTGATCCTTCTCCGAACATGATTATAGGAGTTTTCTAACCCAGTAAAAAATTGATAAAACTTGTTTCCAGGCTAGGAACGTTGTAAATAATGTTCTTATGTTTTTGATGTTTCTGGATAACATGACTGGTGAGACGTTTCAGCAGATAGGTACTTCCATCGGTTTTAGTCTGCTCATGTTGTTTTATTACCAGCTGTGTAGGAAGTCGATGTGCTGACAGGTAATCAAGTCCTACTCAGGAGGAGCTGGGCAGCTCTCAGTAACAGCCCCCCTTCAAATCTTGTCTCTCCAACAAGGATTCTCCTCCCCCTGGCTCGCCATTCCTTGAGAATTGCTGCAGTGCTTGTCCATGCAGTCCCATTTATATCTCGGTTTTGATGTCTATCCGCATATCCTATCAATTGCAACAGTTCCAAAATAGGAAAGTAGCTGTAATCTTCCATTTTCAGCTATAAACCAGTCTCTAACTCAGTCCTGTGAGAAATACTATGACTGCTTTAAAATTGTTTTTGCATAGTGTTTTGTCATTTATATGATGAAGTCTAATGAATAAGACAGTCCTTTAGCTTTAATCGCTTAGAAAATTGCTCAAAATGGGTAGTATTTATTTTACTACACTCATCGGAAAGATTTCTTAATGAAATCATTGCAGTGATGTACTATGTTTTAACGATGTATTGCGATAGTGAATATATACAACATGAAAATTATTTATATCTGTATATGTATTGGTATTTAATAATAACATATTCAATACTTTGAGTATATTGAAAACATGAGCACATCTTATATATAGTTTCAGTAGCTTAACATAAAATACATTACAGGTACTATTTTGTAAGACATAAAAGGAGTCTTCATGAGTTTAATGTGTAGGACCATACTGTGCCACCAGCTGTGGCACCTAAGTGACCCTAATGTCATTTCTGTAAGAATTATCTTAGGGAAAGGAGGGGAAAAAACAATCTGTAGTTTAGTTTTGCAATGTAAACATTAATATACATTTACCATCAGTATGAACAGTTGCATAATACCACTTTGAAGGATTTTTGTTGTCCCACAGGGAAGCACTTTTATCCTGTGTTTAATTTTACCCTTTTATCTAGCTATCTGAGTTTCTAATGCTTGGTTGTTAGAGTAAGTGCATAATTCTGTGAATTAGCCTGCTATAAATCACTGAAATACACTTGTTAGCTCCATGTCCTGTTAATGTGTTTCTACTTTGTAGTTTCTCCTGTTTGTAACTTTTTTCAAAACCATCTTGTTTTTCCAGCATCTTGTCAGAATCAAGATCATTGTATCAAATACAACTTGATTTTTGCTTATTTCTAGCAGGCCAAGCTTATTTCTAGCTGGGTTACACTGTAATTAAATGTCTTTCTTTGGATCTCAAAACTTTAAAAAAAATTCTTTGTATTATTGCTTGTAAGAAAAAAATATTTCATCATTCCAATTGAGTCTTATTTTTGTAGCTCTTAGGTGAAAACAGAAACCCAAAACTGCACTTGCCCTAAAAACCTTTTCTTGTGGATTTACAGACATCATCCTGGTCTCTTTCTCTCACCCCCCAGCTGATTGTCCTTGTAGAGGTAGGAAAATGTCAAACCAGCCCTAGAGAAGGTTGATTTAGATAACTGCTATAGACTCAAGTTTTGAAGCTGCTTCAGCCTGCTCAGTTCCCTCAAAATATTTTAAAGTTAATTGCTCACTTTTAATGTCAAACAGCAAATTTCAGCCTACTTAGGCTGGGGTTTGCTTTCCTTAGGTGGTACTTTCCTCACTCTGAACCATAGTCCATGGGTGTCTGGGATGCACAGGCTGGAAACTAATGACTTAGGCAGCTCATTATGTGTGTAATGCCGGCAGTTCTTTCTTTTACAGATAAACACAAAGAATGCTTACATGCCAGTAAGGCAGCTAAAGCCTGTGATGTCTCTGACTGTGGGGGCTGTTCTTACAGAACTTGGGTTCTGCGGGGAAATGCATTGTCTAGTTGCCAATACAATAGGTTTGAAGCATAATGTTTTTTGTACTGACTTATCGTCAGTCTCATTTTTACCAGCTTACGATGGTTGAGTGAAGGGATGATGAGAGGAGGTTTGCATCTAAAGGAACAAGTGATTTGAGGTCTGCTTTGCTTTACTAAAATCTTAATCTCTTTTGTAATAAAATTAGTCTGAATACAGTTTGGGTCAGTTGAGATTTGCCTTCCTGAGAGTGTTGTATCTACATTGGTTTCCTTAGTCCAGTGTTACCTTTAATACGTTGGAATGCTAGTTGGATTTTGTATCTCAGTTTTTTCACAGTGCTTTGTAATCAGTGCTTCAAGAGCAACCCATGGGTTCACTCTTACAATGTTGAAATGGGAAAGGAAATGCCAGAAACCTGGAGATTTTCATGTGATCACCTTCATTTTGAGTGACGAATTTCTTACTCATCTCTGTATTAAGATCTTTTGTGGTTCTTCTCTGAAGTTCCAATTCTTTCTGTTTTCTTCCCCCCCTATACTACAGTAAATATCTTCCCACTCTGTTCAAGAGCAATGTGATTGGAGTATTCTCTGCAGCTACAGGGTATGGATTTAAATTATGTTCTTTACTGTGAATTAAAGGAAAGAAGTAAAGGAGTATCGGGGTTTTATACTTCTTTGGGCTTTTAAAGTATAAATGCACTTTCAGTTTTTACGTGGGCATGAAGTCTTGTCAAATACAGATTCAGTAAGGTGTTTTTTAAAACTGTTGCTTAAAAAGCCAAGGTTTTTTTTCGTGGGGACTATTAACAGAAATCTTGATTTGTCCCAAACAGTAGGAAGGAGGCATTTTTGCAGTTTTATTTATCTCAACAAAGAAAGAAACGTCTGTAACTCCTTTTCCTTTTATTAGAATCAGTTGTGCGAAGGAGGTGCAAAGAGTACTTTTCAGACAGCAATACCCAGCTTTGATCCAGTGGAGGTTATGCTATTTGGTTGCTGCTTGAATTACCTTTATCAGGGTAGTGCAGTAGGTCCAGCACATGCATCTGGACAGGTCTCCGTGTGTGTGGAGACAAGGGTAGGAGCTCTGCTGTTCTTAACCTCATATTGTCGCTTGTCCGTCTTGGGGGGTTCTACTCCTTTGCCATCTGACCACCGTGATACTGAGGGCTTGTCAGTACAGTATAATCTCACGTGGGAAGGCACAAGTGGCCATAGCAGTGGGATGGGAAGGAAGAAGGAAATCGTCTGTCCACCTCTTTGCTGCCCAAGGAAATGTGGGTGCAGAAAGTTCTCATTCCTGTCGGAGCAAAGTGCAAGCTTTCCCTGGGGTTTTCCAGGGGAGGGTGTGCTGCTCGGTGAATAGCAGGAGTTTCCAAAGGTCAGCTTTCTTAAAGATATTTCAAATATCAAGAAAACACGTCTTTTTTGCATGCTCATGTGGTTATGAGCCACCCAACCCACTGTTGCTCATCCACCAGTGCACATGCCTGTAACAAAGTCCCAGCAAGGTGATGTTTCCCAAAAGAGTTTCTTCGAAACACAAAATCTCAGATTTCTGCTGAGAAACAGCTCTCCTGGCAACTTGAAAAAAATGCTGCTTCTCATTTTATTTTACAGCCCTCCTGTCTTTCAAGACGCTTATAAAAATCTGAGACACCCAGGAGAAAACATAGAATCATAGAATCATTATGGTTGGAAGAGACCTCAAAGATCATCAAGTCTAACCTTATAACCAACACCGCCACGCCCACTAAACGCACTAAACCATGTCTCAAAGCACCACATCTAAACGGTTTTTGATCACCTCCAGGAATGGTGACTCCACCACTTCCCTGGGCAGCCTGTTCCAATGCTTAATAACTTAGAGTGAAGAAATTCTTCCTAACATCCAACCTGAACCTGCCCTGGCACAACTTGAGGCCGTTTCCTCTTGTCCTACCGCCAGTTACCTGGGAGAAGAGACCAACCCCCACCTGGCTGCAGCCTCCTTTCAGGTCGTTGTAGAGGGTGGTCAGGTCTCCCCTAAACCTCCTCTTCTCCAGACTAAACCCCAGCTCCCTTAGCCGCACCTCATAAGACTTTTTCTCCAGTCCCTTCACCAGCTTTGGTCTTTGTTGGGCACGCTCCAGCACATCAATGTCCTTTTTGTAGTGAGGGGCCCAAAACTGAACACAGTATTCGAGGTGTGGCCTCACCAGCGCAGAGTACGAAGGGATGATCACTTCCCTAGTCCTGCTGGCCACACTGTTTCTCATACAGGCCAGGATGCTCTTGGCCTTCTTGGCCACCTGGGCACACTGCTGGTTCATGTTCAGCCAGCTGTCGACCAACACCCCCAGGTCTTTTTCTGCTGGGCAGCTTTCCGGCCACTCAAATCATAGTATCATTTGGAGGGAGTCAACAAAATTACTTATTGTTATATCCAATTCTCAATCTCCAACATGACAAACTTTTTACTGCCTAGAAAAGGGATGAGATTTTGAGAGCAGGAACTATGTATGTCTTCTATAAAACATCTGTATTTTACACTGTTATTCTGCAACTTTGGGCTTGCTTGTGAAAGTATGAAAGGAACTGACACAGAAAAGGATCTGCATTACTGGGGTTTTCGTGGTTATCAGGACAACACAGTTCCCCATCATTGCTTCAGGCATGTTCTATATCCCGAACAAAAATTTGTTATTCTAAAGCGTATCTTAAATATTCAACGCCACCACAACTAGAGATGCTAACTTACATTAACTTGGAGATCACTATGGAGAGCAAGGTTCCTGGACTGGAGAGATGTCTCCCTCAGCTGTTTCCCAAATTCCTGCTTGATGTCAACGGAAGCACTCGGGAATTTCCTGTGATGCACGGGGCTGTCAGGTCTGGTATGGGGAGCAGATGCTCGTCCTGCTCTGCCAGCCCGCCACGAGGATGAGGAAGGCACCCCTCACACCGGCCAGGGAGCTGAGTCCAAGCTGTCACCGCTGCCTCACAATCAGTACCCATGCATCCTCATTTCAAGAGAGTACAAAATTAGTTTTAATAATAGGAAAAAAATACCCTGCTCAAGTATATAAATAGGTAGATAGGAAAATAACCTTGTGGTAGAATGTAGTCAAAGTGAAGTATTTAAAGTTAAATTAGATTCTCCCCTAATGAAGATTGTTTGAAAATTATTAGACTGTTCCTTGTCAGGGGGCAGGTTGATGAATTTAAGAAAACTTACGACCAGTTCCTGCCAGTTCAAATTATGCTATTACAGAGCAGATGGCATTTTTTTTTTTTCTTTTATGCATAAGCTGATGGCAGATGGGATGGATGTTGTTTTGATAGCTATTGGTTGCACAGTTGCTTTGTGCGTCTAAGGTTTCAATAGTGACCATCTGAAAGCAATAATTAAACATTACTTAAATATCATATGTAATTTAAAGCTCTCCTGCCTTCTTATTTACACTTTTTTTTCCATCCTTGACAGTTTTCAAGCTCAAACCACATTTGAAGAGATTGAAGGGCAATGCTGACAAAAAGAGATAGCATAAAATTAATCCATTGGAATATGTCCATTGGAGACATGATCAGCTGTGAGAGTGCTCATTTCGACACTCAGCAGTGCTTTAACTGTTGTAATAATAAATGCCTTTGATTTCTTATTAATACTTTGAAAAGTGGTTTGAACTGCTTCCCTTATTGATTGTGCTGTTTGTTTTAACCACTCCTTTTTGTGATTAATATGAAATGTAAGAACCTAGATACTAATCCAGCAAAGCACATAAACTGTGACCAGTCTGCTTAGAATAACTGGAATTTCTTATGTGCTTAAATTTAAGCGCGTGTGAGTGCATAGTTGTAGTAGTGCCTACATGAAAAGGGATAAATAAGGCAAATACAGAGAAACAGAAAATAAGGTAAACAACACTTGTAAAAAAATGAAAGATTAGTTTAAAAACAATACTTAGGTAAACTTGATTATTTGCTTACTTGGTGTAAGCATGATTGATAAAGCAATGACAAGTTTTAAAGTCTTAATATGTTAAAACACACCGCTACTTTGTCCTTGTGCTCATGTTTCTGTTTCCCAGGTTTCTGTTTTCCTCACATTGTGGTTCAAGGTAGATGAGCTTGCGAGATTTTGGTTGTGTTTTTCTAATGAAACTATTTTTTTCCTATCCTAGAATGTGCAGTGCTATTCAGGATTTTTAAAAGCCTGACATTTCATGAAACTGGGTTGATTTCCCTAAGTTTCATATTAAAAGTTAGGAAGATGTTCTACAGAAACTACCCTCCCACCAGCAAGCTCTTACTCAATGGAGTTACCTTTGGCAAATTTCAAAATATTTCACATAAAGGAGTTGAATCCTCTGAAATACTCTGTGCTTTCTCTTTCACAAATCATTCCTTTAGATTCTGCTTCCTCCCATCTGCTTTCAGTGGCATTTCACATTTTTGATAGAAGCAGAAGGCAGATTTTTCATTACCACTGTGAGATGTGATACCTTCCTTGGCTTTTAATTAGGTTTTCATAAACCAAGTATGTTTTCCAGGCTGCAAGAGTTTTAACTGAGATGGATTTTAGTGATGTTTTATTTATGTCTATTAAACCATATTTTAATACTTATAAATGGGTATCCATAAGCCTGGGTATTGTCTGAGTAAATACCTTGTCACCAAGATCCTTGAAGTTTTAAATTACCATCTTGCTGATTTCTGACTGCTTTTACTCCAGAATGGTATTTAGCATGACTCTTCTAAACAGACTAAAATTTACAGCACTTTGAAGTCCCTGTTGGACAGTCAGGATATAGATGTAAATAGGTACACATCCTTATTTTATTTTATTTTATATGAACACATTTTATTTTATATGAACTTTGAAACTGTATTATTGAATTACTTCACTGCTTAAGTAAAAGAAGACTCAAACAAAGACATGATTTATATGGAAGTTGCTATACAAAATGAAGCTGCATTGTAGTTGCCTCCAAAAATCAATGTGTCATCACATTAAAAAAGGACGACTCTGCCATAATAGATTATTTTTGCTTTGCAGGATATGAAAATGCCATTTTAGTCTTTGCTCTTGAAAAATCTTTTTTTCAGCACAGGAAACGAATGCTTCTACCTTTATCAGGTTTCTTTAGCTTGTAATTGTATAACTATGAAAAGTAATCAATTACAAGATATGGCAATCTGGCCTTCAGTACTAAAGATAAAATAATAATTTCAGTCTCAGAGGTTATGCAAGTCCATCGTTCCCTTCCTTTGAGGCATCTGTTCATCCGGGGTGTGATACAGAGCACAGTATAAAAGCACAAGTTTTCAAAGACACAAATTTTGTTTCCCAGCAGGTGGGTGTAAATCCCGATGGAATTGCACCTGGGAAGTAAAGCAGATTTTGAATTAAAATTCTTGATGGTTCCTGGTAGTTGTGCTGAAATCAGCCTATCTAGGATTAGATTATCACAGAATAAGCGTTCTATGTGTGCTTATAAATATCCACGTACATAGTCTTTCATGTTGGATTTTCTTTTCTTTTCCCACAAAGTGTAATATCTCTTATGTTCAAGCTTCCCTTTATTCAGGAACCACTCAGCTCTTGCACACACCATCACCTCATTTCTAAAGGCACTTAAGCCAGTACCTAACTTTGTGTCCAAAGATTTTTAACTTGAAATAGTTGAAGTACAATGCTGAAAAAGGCTGTATTCTTTTTGAATCGTGGCCAGTTACACAAATACGCTGTTTTATCTTTCAAGCTTTCATGCTAAAATACTTGCAAAATAGAGCAGTAAAGTCACAAAATACAGAATTTTATGGTGATGTTTAGAGTATCGTGCCTGCTGATTTTCTGTAAATTCCTTCTTCCTTCTTGTTTTGCAGAGCGCAGAGGAAGGTACAATATTAAATTCCATAAACCTTGATCCTTTCTCACATCTTTATTTTTCTCCTTATTGTATCTCGTCACCTCAGCATTTTGACTACCATGCTCCTGTTCCCATGCTGCACACTCCCCATTTCAGATGAGAAGCATCCTTGCTTTATATCTTGTTGGAAGGTATCTGGGGCTCACATTTAAACACATCAATGATAGGATTTTGGAAAAGTCAGAGGAATCAGGCATTTCAATCTGTCTTGACACTCTGTCTTACAGATATCACTAATTCATAGGAATATTATCCATTATATGAATTATAGTTTAATGGGAGCTGGTTTGAGTGCTCTGAAGTTAAGATCTCACGTGGCGTACTGTCGGCTTTCAGTATGATACCGAACAAATTGCTTCATGTCTCAATGTCTTGGTTTTCCATTCACAATAAAGGGATGATGGCAGTATTTCCTTTTATTTTGATTTCTTTCTTGGAAGCCCATGTGTCTTTTCTGTATCCTCAGTCCTTAGTCAGTGTCATTTCTTCACTGTTTATGCCACGATAAATGTCTGTAATAATTGTTTAACTTGCAGCAATATAAAGATGATGTGATGCACAGCAGAAAGAGGAATATTTACTACGTTCATAGCATTTAGCTAGTACCGGCATTCAGTGGAGAGACTAAAGTAGATGCCCAATAGGACAATCTTACAAAATGAAGAAAAGCAGGCATTTCTGGAAATTGATGATGTCACACTTAGCTACATCGTTTTATAGAGAAGTGACTGTCAGAATTAGTCTTCTTCATGAGTCATCATTACCCATACAAATGTGGTCAGCAGAGGCTCTAGAGTGACTGAGGAATCAAAGGAAGAGATCGTTCTTATGAGTGTTGCTTTGTTGAGTCATTTCTAGAATTACAGGTGCACCCCGCAGAAGTGGTTAAGGGTGAAAACAACTGTGAAATTTAAATGAATTTTAAAGGGCATTAGGCAATCAAATGTTAACGTTACCTCAGTATGTTTGGAAAAGGAATAGAGGGTAATCAGGATTGTTGCATTACAAACATTTCTGTATCAGTATTGTACTATTTCTTTTATATTTTTTTTTCCCTGCAGGGACCATTAAAACATTAAAATCTGAATTTCTGTAAACTGTGCAGTCTCCTTAGTTGTCTACATTTGTAAATAAAAACTAATGTAATTACAGGAATTTTGACATCATAGCAGGAAAATCATGTAAATCATTAAAAATTGCTGAAGTATGAACTTATTTTTTTATTCTAACCTCAGGAAGTTTTTCAGAAAGCTGTTAGGCTTCACA
>NW_009602041.1:81309-88369 GCF_000690535.1 Cariama cristata
CTGAGTAATTGACAGGATCAGTTTAATCCCGTTTTTCCATGAATTTCATTTTCCCAGGGCAAGAGCCATAGTCTGCGTTGCCACGTGACGAGAAAATTTCAGTGTATGCAGTACGTTATCCAGTCTTTACAAGTGATCAAGTGTAAGAGCAGACTTTTGGCTATGTTTGCGTTGCTCTATTTTATTTTTTTTTAATGGAGAGTGGTTTGTCTTTATAGATACTTTTGTTTAAGGTTAAAACACTGAGAAGAAAAGTGGAAATGTTTCGCCCTGCACTCTGATTGCACTCACTGTAGTTTGGAGAATGGATTTGCTCCACTGGGAAGGCTTCAAATGGAGGCAGGGCACTTTACGCCAGACGCGCCGTAGTCAGGCACGGGGCGTGTGAGTGTAGTACAGGGAAGAACCCGCAGCACTGCACAAGACCCCCGCACCCCTACCCCGACAGCACCTTCTGCCCGTGCAGCCCCTTCCTCTGTGAAGCGTTGAGCCCCGCTTGCCAGCTTACATGTGGATTTGTTTTGGAAAAATCCCTGTTAACTTCAGTTGAATTCTATGCTTCTTAACAAAAAAAAATTAATAATATGAGTAGTAAGAGACCTGTTGTGAATCCACCAGCGTACAGGGTGAAGCCGCTCCGAGGGTCTGCGCGCTTGGGCTCACCCTCCTGTGAGGGGATAGGGCCTTTCACGCCCTTTTTCCTTAATCTTCACTCCTCAGACTCCTCGAAAGGTGGCAAAACTCGAGGGCCTCACCCCCGATGTTCCCCTGACAGAAGCTGTTCTCCCCTCTCCCTGTCATACTGGGGTTTCCGATCCTATTTTCCCAACCAGCCGTGAACAACATCCCCACGCGGCACAGCAGCTCACCCGCCCTGGTGCATATTTGGCACCAGCGACCACCGGCTGTGCCCCCATAGCAGGGAATCTCCACAGCACGAGCTCTTGGCTCGTCACCCCTTTTCCTCTGCACGCCATTTGCCTTCTCTAGGCTACCGCCTTCGTGACCAGCCTGCTCCCTGCCAGACATCGCCACAGCCTCAGCCCTGCCTGTCTCTTTTAAAGCCTGTTCAACTCATTTCTCCAATGGCCGCACAGCGGTGTGTCCCTAATTGCTCTGTATCAGTCCCTATAAACCAGTGAAAAGGGCTGTTGGCACTGAAAGTGGAGTAAATAAAGGTATTACTGGGCATGAGCATGTTAAATGAGTATGCAGTGGTGACTGAGCCGGTGCTCTCTGCTACTTCCAGCCAAGTGAATTAATTAGCTAAATGGATCTGGGAGATCCATCCCTCATCCTGCAGACTTCATCCTTCCTGGCAGGCATCTCGAGACAAATGACAGTCGTGTGCATCGGGGTCTTCAGTCTCTGATGGAAAGCGCTGATCTGTGCCTTGTTTCTGTGGCCGAGCATGAGGCGTAAGGGATCTCACGTGGGATCACGTGGGCTGTTCGCCTGCTTTTGGGGAGGATCACGCATACCTCTCCTCGTCTTGACAGATGTTTGTTTCAATCGCTCCCATCGCTTCCTGTGACAGCATTACATGTAATACCTGTAGATAACCTGCTGCCAGGCTGATCGTCTTTCTGTTAGAAAGCTTTTCTCCACAACTGCATAAGTCTTATCTTCTGCATGATGGACAGGGAGAACCATTAGTCAGTGTCCTCATCTCATAACAAACTTTTACATATTTTAAATATGCTATCATGTCTTCTCTTACTTTTTGCTTTTTCTAGACTAAACAATCTAATTCTTCCAACCTTTCCTTGTTCTACATCTGCTATCATTTTTTGTGGCTTTTACTTGGACTCCCTCCAACTGTCTCCCTCCTCCGACAGCCCAGTAGACAGAGCTGGACACAGTAATGCAGTTAGGGCCTTGCCGCTGCTGGTAGGGGAAAAATAATTACTTGATTTACTTACAGTATTACTATGAATATATATCAGGCTGCCTTTTTCTGCAACTGGATATCATCCTGATTTATGATTTGCTTATAGACCGTTATAGGTCCCCCGCAGTTCCTTTTTGCAAGTCTCCTTTCTGTACTTGTGCATTTGAATTATCCTTCTATGGTATTTTTGCACTTCTCTTTGTGGATCTAATGCATTAATTTCAGAACGTTTATCCAAATTACTGCAATCATGGTGAATTCTAATCCAATCTTGTAAACTGCTTGCAACCTCACTCAGTTTTATATCACATCAGATTTTACAAATCTCTTTTATCACCACAGTACCAGATCCTCAAATACACAAGGGATCAGACTTACAACTAGCTGGTTCTGAGAAGGCTGATGAAAGATCTTTGTCTGGTTGTGCCCACCTCTCTGGTGAGCAAGCAGCAGTTATGTTGTAGGACACAGTCAAACTTTTCTCTGCTTGTCACTGTGCTGGCGTACGACGCCCCAAGGTAAATGATGTTTCAGCCGCCAAAGGCAATGCTCAGATGCTACATTAGCCTGTGCGGAGCTCCAGGTGATGGCAGTGGTATTCTCTCAGACAGAACTCTCTGTTCTATGCTGCATTTCTTTTTCTAGCACATTTGCATTGTATTCTTTCTTTCCCTGTGTCTTTGCATGGTGAATTCTTTGCAGTTCTCCCAACATGCCAAATCATGTGTACTTACTGATACCTTTTAAATTACTCCTTTGGGGCTTTAAGGTAATTAAATATCTCCTGGTATAGGATACTGCTCGCTTACTCTGCATTGGGTTAATTTGCTGCTGTGCCTTAAGTTTACAGAAGGGCAGCAGTGGTCTTCTAACCTGAACTCCTTCCCCCTTGGATTGCCTTTGCCTGGGGCGTCCTGGATTAGTCCCTGGAGCTGCTGTGGCTGCATTCCCTGCACTCCCCTGGCATCTGTCTGCTCTTCCTTTCCTGGGAATTGTGAAATCCCTCATTTTATAATCACTTTCATTGGATTTTCTTTTCATTGCTAAATTCTTAACATTTCTTCTACAAAACTAAAGTTAAAGCTAGGACACCACCACCTGTGCAATGTTTTTTATCACTTTATGGCCTGTTAGATTACTTCTTCAGCAAACACCCGAGTATCTTTTTCTCCAGGAGAAACAAAAGAGGTGTTTAATACCAAACTTCATCCGTATTCTAATTTTGAAAGCCATTTGAGTTTTTGTTTGCTTTCATGGAGGAGTTCTTCCATCCAGGAGGCCAACAGAAGACTGTTTTGGAGGTTGCCTTCACTCCTTGAGGTAGCCAGGCTAATATTTTTATGAGCTAGTGATCTAATCCTTTCTGCAAAGCAATTGCAACCAAAAAACACAGCCTGCTCTGACCTCAGAAGCCTAACATTGTTTTCAAACATATTCTGCAGCTTTTTAAAATACATCTGGAAGAAAATTTCTGAAGAAACTACAAGGGGTTCTATGCCTCGTCAGTATAGTGGCAACCACAAAGAGACGAGGTGTAATCAGCCATGACCTTACCCTTGTGACAAGTAGTCAGCTTGCCATGTAATGAATATAATCTTCCCTGAGCAGCCAACAAAGCAGAGCTAAGTCTGACAGGGACTTCTACTTCTATGAGAATGTAAAAAAAAGAGGTGAACAAGATAAATCCTATATTAGTAGAACCACCCAAATGAGAACATTGGTCTTGGAGTGAAAACCTTACGGTTGATCTGTCTCTTACGGGCCAAACTGCAACCCTACATCTGCAGCCTTTTTTTTCTTTAGGGAAGGATGTCTGCGGTTAAAAACGGTTCAGCTATTTGAGCGTGTGTCTTGTTTTCTTTGTTTAAAAAATGTTCTGTAATAGTTATTTCAGACCTCTGTAAATGGATGACAAATAGCCACATTTTAGTTAAACCAGAACTTTATAGCCATTTCTTACCCTGCTATCAGTGCTATTTCAGTAGCTCTGTGGGTAACAGCAGCATTTTTCTTTCTTTGGAGGCTCCAAATATTAGAGTTATTTTAGGGGAGTGGTTTTGGATTCAGTTTGTATTTGTACTGATAGGTTATATATCATGGGTATTATATAATGCCTGTAATTTAAGAGTCCACAAAGAAAACAAAACATTTATTATATTCTGAGGCATTTCCAGGGAGTGAATAACTATGATTAACTGAATAGGCCATTAGCTACCACTATTACTCTGCTCAAATGCAGCTGAAATAGCATTTCTTCAGTGGTAAAAATATTTGGCAACACTGCACTCACAAAAAAAAAAAACCTTTACAAATGACATTTTTTGGAAAGTCCTCTACATTCTTAGGAATCTCCAAAGAAGTTGTATTTAAAGGCACCAGACTCAATTTTCCTGGGCTGAAACTGTTCAAGAAATATAAGAAGTATATATTTTAGGTGAATATTCTATTTCACCAATTGTATGCCCATTTATGTAGGAATTCAGTAATTAAATTAGCTATGGGGATAAAGTTTTCTTCAGATTGATTAAGCTTTCTCCATCAATTATCTCCATTATATTGTAGATATTTACTGCTGCTCAGATGTGTTTGTTCTCCACGGTACATATGTTTTTCCAACTATTTATATCACTGCAGAAACATGTTCTATAATTAGAGAAAAAATACATACTGGTTCATTTTATAGTAGCAGAATTACCAATGAAATACTGATAGGAAGATACTTCTGTTAGTGATATAAGGAAAGAGCATGACCTAACAGTTAATAAGTTAATTACTATTTTTTTTACTACCTTTTTTTTTTTTTTAATGCTATTTTGGCATTGGGATAGATTATTCTTTTCAGTACATCTTAAACACCTTCTATTGCAGTGCCTTGTTTTATTTACTAAAAGCTTTGCTTACAGTAGAGGAATTTTAGTTTGTGCTGAATTTTTGTTCAAAAGAAGAAACAGAATATGTCTTCAAGGTAAAATTAAGAGTCTTCAGATTATTTTTTAATTTAATATTCTTGACAGCTTAATCTGATTAGAAACCAACTATCCTCTGAAGTTTCTTTATCTTCCTCTGCCTCAAACAACTTGTTAATATATTTTCATGCTTTGCATAATGTCAGATCTCTTCAGAAATGCTGGTGGTAGTTACAGTAAGAAAAAATCATAGTGATTGGCAAGAATATTTCTGGTTTAAATCCTTTGGTGAGCAGGAATTTGGCTGTGTTGCTCTCTGGAGATCCTTGGCATCCAGAGCAGGCTGCGTTCCTCCACTGACTGGAGCTGATGGATAACTTTCTATAGATTGGGTGGTCTGTGATGGAGCTGAGGATCAAAGACTTGTCTTTTTTAGAAAAAAATATTTGTCTCTGCACAATTAAAGTTGAATTTTACTTTAATTCTCCTGTTTCTCGAAAAAATAGTATCTACTGACAATAGCATGTTTGAAAAAGCTAAATATTTTTAAGGACCTAATATTGAATGCCTGACAACTATAGAACTTCACAAGATTTTAGAAGTGGGCATGTGCAAAAGTGAATGTAACTAGCACTGTTTAAAAACAGATCGAAGTCTTTGCTTGTCAGAGATAATGCAGAAGAACAGTGGTGATGGAGATGTTTCAGTGTTGACATGAAGAGTGCCTGGGTCTTTATTTTAGAAGAGAAAGGTGGGCTCAGTAGCTGGCAAAACAATAAATTCTCTTGTCTTCTCCATTAAGATTTCTTTTGGTTCTTGCAGTAGTGTGAATAATACTGCTTACTTAAGTATTTTGGTAATTGTAATAATTATTTATACAGAACTATTTCAGTTGTTTTTTATTAAGAAAGATATTACAGTGTTGGGGTTTTTTTTAAGAGCTAGATTTAGGCATTCTAAAATGTAGTATGAGTGAATGTAGAAACAAAATCTGTTTGAACAGTTCATCCAGTTAAACCTCCAGTATGGATTCAATAGTGAGTCGCTGGGAGACCACAGCTGGCATAATAGCAGCCAATAGTCTTCAACAGGTGCAAGAGCCTTGCCCATGCCCTGAAGCTCTGTCATCCCATAAAAATTATCTGAGACGTTTTTTATATGTTGTGGTATTTGATTGGAATAACTGAAATGAATGTGCAGTAACACCAATAGAGATTCAATCAGTGTTTTTAGAATTTGCAGAGAGACAGCTAATTAGAAAATGTAGTTAATGATCTGAAAGAAAATGACCTACAGGAAGACTATCTTCTGCTTATTTAATGCTGGATGGATCTACCATCAATACAGAGACATTTGTAGAATAACAAAAGTATGGGAGTAAGAGGCATTCTGTTCACATAATTTATAAATTTTCATTAAATGTGCCAAAATATTTTTAGTGCCAGGCCTGACAAGACAGAATCAACACTGGAATTATTGGCTTTCTGATCAATAGCGGCTAAGGTCACAGAGGAACCACAAGTAATGACAGATCATAAATTCCGCCTAAAATAAAGTTATTTAAGGCATTAATTAAAGCTAAATATAAATAATTACATTTAAACGTAGACTGACATTTTCAAGCAATTTTCAGGATCTTTAAGAGAAGCTCTAGGTTGTAAGGTTCACCTTTCATGGCTATTTCTGCATTTCTAATTCACCAGGGATGCAATTCCTGCACTGCAGCTATTGGAAATGGTGTTTCCAGTGCAGAGAGTGAACTGTGAAGGCACATGGGAAGGAAACCGATGGTCTCCACTACGTGGCTAAAGCCAGGCAGAAGACACAATTCATGCAGAGGTGCATGTAGACACAGCAAACATATTCATTCTGCAGATTGGTAAAACCCTGGTGGGCAACTGCAGATGGGTACCTTTCGTCCAAAGGAGATGCTGAAAAACCAGGATGAGATTTGGTAGTACAAATATAAAGTCAAGTATTTGAAGAAATAAACACAGTTTCTGCAATTACTTTCTGGAGATAGTGAAGTGAGGGAAAACTAAAATGTGTTTATTAGTTGTTCAGTGTCTCTGAGCCATTGGAGTAATAGAGCTGTGTGAAAAAAAAAAAAAAGATCAAATGCTCTCTTAGGACATATCAAGCAAGGTATCTCCAGTAGAGACAGTGAAGTTATCAGTGCCTTTATCATAGAATCATAGAATTATTTAGGTTGGAAAAAGACTTTTAGGATCATCCTGCCAATTCCACCACTAAACCATGTCCC
>NW_009602042.1:0-327 GCF_000690535.1 Cariama cristata
AGCACTAAGGAGCGGGCTGGGCCCAGGGAGAAGGGCTGGATAAGCCAAGTAAGTATCGGTGCAGGGATTAAGTAGGTGTTAGGGATTCGTGAGCTGGTTTAAAGTGGGAAATCAAGAGAGGGCTTCAGGGACCAGTGTGGAAAGATGGTGGATCAGTCTTCATCAGTGTGCTTGGAGGTATCTAGGTGGATCTTATTGGGGAAGTTGCACAATTGAGACCTTATGACAGCAAGGCTTAGACTGGGCTGACCCTGGAGGTCTCCTCCCACCTTTCCTCACTTTGAATGTTCGCAGGAGGTGGTCTAAAGGTTCTGCCTGGCCTCAGGG
>NW_009602043.1:0-6640 GCF_000690535.1 Cariama cristata
TCCTGCTGCACAAAGGCTTCCAGCTCCTCCTGTTTGTTAGCCATGGTGCATGTGTTGGTGTAGATGCACTTCAACTGGGCTATTGATCCCACCACCTTTTTGGGAGGAGAAGCCCTAATTCCTGCGTGGCCATTCTCAGGTGCTACCACAACGATAACCCTTGTGTCTTTGCTGTTGCACGGCTCTCCATCCCCTACCTCCACTGAGAGGCAGACCAAAGGACCTCGTGAGCACACCATCCCTCAAACATTGGCATGCCGCCCCAAGGCTTATCTCTAGTGAGCCTGGTTTTATCCTTTTGTATGAGCTAAGCCTCTGGGAGATAGCCACTTGACCAACTGGGGGCAGGTACCAGTGGTGATGCTCAAGTATTAGCTGCATATTAATAATCCATTAACAAAAAGGATAAATCAGAGCCACGTGACTAGCCAGCACTCAGAGAGATCAACAGGGTGTGATCCAAACAGCACAGTTCGAAAAGCTCTTTTCTGCTCTTTGAATATAGGCACAGAGAGCAACGTTGCTCCTCGGTTCCCGTACATCACTGGGGAAAGACCAGGAGAGCACACACAGACCTGGTGGCCCTGGAAAGTGTATGCTCCAGGGAGAAAGTGCTAAATCAGCTTACTATGACGTAATATAATTTACTGAAGCAGTCACAATTCAGATCACAGCATGTAGATTTTTGACTTTCGGTAAACTCTGCAATAGGTGCAAAACTGAACAAGGAGTAGGAAATGCAGGGATCTGTGAGAGCGTATTGATGCAGTGGGGGAGTCAGTACTAGGGAAAACAAGTTATTTCTAAATGCACAGCTTTCACGTACATTCAAGGACGTCAAAGACTTATCTCTGATTCTGAAAACATGCTGGGATTAAAATAACATTGAGCTAAATTAATACTATTGGTATTAATAATCGTAATAATACAAAAAAGGAGACAAATCCTTAAATTTATTCAGCTGTCTTTGAAAAGATGCATGCATCCCTTATTAAATCAAATGTATTCCATTTTCTCATCAATTTTGCTTCTGTTTTTTGCACACTTGTTTTCTTTAAGAAAAATTCTGGCATTGTTTTTTAAAATCATGTAGCTAATTGCATCGTGTTTCCAGCTGATACAAATGCTTATGAATTGCCTGTGATATATTCACTGATGTTGTAGGACACCCAGATATTAGATGAGAAAAATATTTTCATTCTTTGTATGATGAAGTCACTATAGGAAGTATTTTTAATGAGACGTTGAACAGTTTTAAACAGATCCTTAGATGAAGCTTAATAACAAGATATTGTGGCAATTAAAGACCCTACTACTTTAAGAAGAACTTTGTAGAACTGTAAAGCAAATATTGGTAAGACAGAGAAATTGAAGTTTCAGTCCCATACATAGCCCTAACTCTTATTCTTAACACCAGGGAGCCTGTCCCTTGAAAACTCCTCTCCATGAACCCTCCTTGGCCAACCAAATGCAACACCTCTTCCAAATGACAACTGCCTCCCACAAAATGCCATTTCCTGCAATTTCACTGGAGAGTTACCAGCTGCTTTATATCAGACAGATATGGGACACTAGCTGAGCAAGCGGTTATCTCCGTTTCTACGTGACACTTGTTGACAGCGCAGCACTTCTCCTGTCTCGGCTGTTGCACAGGTTCCACGTATATTCAGAGCCCCCCTTCCAACATACATGCATTCAACTCATGTGTGTTTATTCCTTCCAAGTATCCTCTTCCCCCTCCCTTATCCACTTCCTGAAATATCTTAAATGTATACTCTAAGCCTGTGAACTCTGATATTATGCGTCAGTCACTCATACAAGTTAAATGAAGTATGAACAGAAGGTAAGTGGGAGGTAATAGGATGGAATTAATGTCATTTTGGTGGATCTCGATTTCCAGGCATCAAACCTGTGTTTCAGTCTCTAATGCCCTGAAAATAAAAGGTCCTGGGTGGACACAAACGTTATGTTACTGCTTAAGACAAATACAGCAGGAAGACATACTGCTATCAAATCCTTTATCAATTCATTTAACAGATAAAACAATTCAACTCTTTCTCAACTCTGAAAAGGCCGTACAACGCAGCCCATCTGATCCTGATTTATTGGTACTCATCCTTCCCAATATGTGTGGAGTCCTTTTGGCAGAGGCTGGCGTTCTCTCATCTGTTGTATCCTGATGCACATCTGCTCAGAAGTGTCACATGTAGGTCAGGCACAGCCAGAGCCCCAGACAAATAGTACCAAGGCAGATGGTTACCAACTGCATTCTGGGCAAGATTTTGGCTGAACAAGGTAATCCCTTGCTCTGCTCTCAAACATATTCCCCATTTCTCTAAAGTTTTTTCCACTGTTTTTTAAAAAATGGTGGTAAGCTCTAGACAAGGAAGATTTCTCTACTGCATACTGCAACTTATCATTGCCAACAACCTTTGTTATTTGCCAGAGCTTTAGCAGCGTCATATAATTTAGCTATAAATTGTTCACATATCGCTCTTCAGAGAGGTCATAAAGGGGGCCTTTTTTTGATAAAGAAGAATTGGATGGAACCCTTCCACCCTGATCTCTAGTGCAAATGTTAAACCCATCACTCATACTTAATCCAAAATTAATAACATAGGCTAGCAATACCACTGCTGGAGTTCACCTCTCTGTTGCTTCCCATGTTTTATGATCTTGACAGTTTTTCTTCACAGTGATGTAATAGGTTACCCCAAAATGTTGGATCATGCTTCTATTTTAAATGCAGAACAAGAGTTGCACCTAAATATACTAATTTTAAATTACTCAATAACCTTATGAATATGAAGGTTGTTTTATTTTAATTAGGAAGCTGCTTGAGGTTTTGGTATTTTGGGATTTATTTCCAGTGTCTACGTGACGTGTTTAACAATACTAATGATGAACTGATAATTATATCTTGGGCTATTGTGTGATGTCTAAAATGTGATGAGTGTTTACCCTGTAAATCTTGAGTACAATTCTGTATCAACTAGCGATTATTTAGCTCCATGAAAGACTTCTACAATTAAATGATCAACCATATGTGAAGATTAATGCTAGTTTCATGGTCATTGTCCTTTTCTCCAGAGTCATCTGTATTGAGTGAATAATCCGGTAGAAAATCATTTCCCCTCACCCCTTACAAAAATAGCTTTAATTTTGTTGATAGGTAATATGCTATTGAAATAATATTTCAGATGAATATTTATAGGCATTTCTATTCTGTACACATACATTGATTGGGTTCATCTGCACTGTGCAGACATGCACATTTCTTGTTGGCTAATGATAATAGTAATTATAATAACAGTACTAATACTGCTCTTTGTAAGGCATGTTGGTATCTCTGGGTGAAAAGTGCCTTAGAAGAAGTAGGTAATATGTAGTTACATGATATATATTACATCATATAGGTTACTATGTTGTTATATGGTGTAATAATGTCACACAGCACAGTTATAAACACTGATGTTGTATGATGTTATTACAACAATAACAATACCTTATTTCAATAATTTTTCAAAATTTGGGCTTCTTAGATATAGCAATGCTCTGAATAAATTTTGAACTTTCTTTTGTTTAAATGCACAGAGCCCGAAGTGTGCAGAAAAGTCAGGTTTATATGAGAAGAGGTCATTATTTACATGTTCATTTATTTTCCCCTTCAGACCATGAGTGCAAATGGTTGGACTCAAGCCTTGGATTTTCAGATTTCAAAGCCGTGTGATGACAGGAGGCACACTTCAGCCAAAATTCCAATTTACTTCGTTGCCATTATGCCTATGTAACGTGTGCAGGATCAGTGCCCCATGCGAGTTCCAGTTACTTTGATGTGATGAATATTATCTGCGACTTTTGCACCGCTACTAGGTGCCAGTACACGTGCTATTTAATTATCATCATTAGGACTCCATCTGACTGTGTTACTCAAGAAAAGCCATCCTCCTACTTAACATCATCATACAGCTACCCACCCCTTTGCAAAAATCTCTTCTTCAGTGAAGTACCCCGAATTGGTGAAGACTACTTGAATAGATGCCCATCTGCTCCATAAGTGCCCCTGTTAGCAGTCAGCATTTGTAAATACCGCAAATGGCTTTTTTAATATGTTGCAATCGCATTGTGAAATCAGTTGTTTTGTGAAATGGCTGCTTTGTAATATGACTGCAACACGTGCGTAATTGGGCTCTCTCAGAGGAGACAAACTGACAGGACACATACTGAGAAAACTGAAAGGTCTGTGTACGACTCCAGATTTCCTGAAGAACTAAAATGATTGAAAAAGTGTTCTTTTTTTCTTTCTTTTGGCAGCTTATTCAGAATGATGAGACACCCAGTATCTAAAGCCAAATGGCTTCTGCTTAACGATAGCAGAGACACAGGGACAAAGTGTTGGCCTCATTGAAGACTGCAGGATTTGGGCCTTTTGTTTCAATGGGTGAGAAATCAGGTGGTGGTTTCTAAGGGGCAGAGAGGATGACAAGCTGCAGA
This sequence comes from Cariama cristata, assembly GCF_000690535.1. Classification (NCBI taxonomy): domain Eukaryota; kingdom Metazoa; phylum Chordata; class Aves; order Cariamiformes; family Cariamidae; genus Cariama; species Cariama cristata. Next base: position 4,495 of record NW_009602043.1, read on the forward strand.
GGAGAGGACGCCGTGCTTGGGATGACCAGGCATCGCATGTGCCCTTATGGAACAGAGCACGAAGAACTTCAGTGACACGTGGGAACCTTTGCAATGTTTAAGAGCAAGAAGGTGGCAATACGTAACTAAGAAAAAGCACAGAAATTATCCAATTTCCACATGGCTAGTCAGAAGTATTTTTTTTTTTTTAGGCTGTGCTTTTGTGCAAATGCCTGTATGTTCTGTGCACAGCAGATGCAGAGAGGCAATTGCATGCCAGGTGTATGTGTGTGACTCCAAGGTCATGACAAACCAGCTGTCCGGTCTGGGGACCTGGCTGGAAGGTGCCATCTGTCCCATTTAGGTGTGAGGTACTGGGGTCTCATCCTGACACAGCACCAAGATGTGGCCAAAGGCACTCCTGTGTCCCTCCATTTGGATGCAGCCAGATTTCACTCTTTGATCAATTTGTGGGGACTCTGCGTACTCAGGATGCTGCTAGCTAAGCAAGTTGCCAATTAACTCATATTCCCGGAGGCAGGTTGCAATCCTGCCCGTTCACTTGGGACTCAAAAGGATTCTCCAGGAAGATCAGATCCCATTTACGATTTTCTCCGATGATATTAAGAGAGGAACTGGTTTCCTGTGTCTGGTCTGAGGTCTGAGGATGTGCTATGGGGACAGCAGTATCAGACCTGCTGTGGACTAGTGTGAAAAGTTGGGGCAAAGTGACAGTTCACTAAACTGTTGGTGCCTCCCGTTCCAAAGACGAGCAAGAAGATTAACAGCTGTGTTTGTGAAGTGCTTTGAAATCTATAGATTAAATTTATGTGCCTAAAGTCATGTGCAATGCTAAATACTATTATTGTCTCCTGAAATGAGAAACACCTTCCAAACAATTTCAAACCCTTCTCCACCTAGTCAAATAAAGGAAATTAATCTTGGCCACAATTAACTTTCTATCCTCATTTCTCAAACTGCTCCATCTGCTACTTCATCTGACCTGTTCCTACACTTCACTGATCAAATGTAGTTGCGAGCTTATCCATCATCTTACAGCATAATGAAGTGTAAACATTTTCTGCATCAATCTATCATCTGAGCCATAATTTGGAGTTCAAAAGATTGCATCCAAGACCGTTTTAAGCTTTAATCGCAACCATGCTGAATGATGGGCTACTTGCCGTTAGTAAATACGTTTGCCCTTTGCTGCTGGATGTTCTCAATGAGTCTAGGAATTCTACAATTTGAATAAACATTTGGAATTGACCAGAATTAAACAAAACAAAACAAAACAAAAAACGAAACCAAATTCATTTTTCCAACATGACCTTGTTTAATAGCTATCCTTAATGTCTAGATTGGTGTTTGAGGTAATTACAAGGGAAAACATGACAGCAAAATTCTCAATGACCTGAAAGCAGATGCTGGAAGCAAAGATGCAAGACTAAAGATGATTATACCAGGGGTATGGCCTGTATCCTTCAATTTTGCCTCATATTGTCCATCATTACAAAAGACTGTTTCAAAACAGCCTGCAAGAAAGCAATCGTACACCATTTCATGCATACGGCTGAAGTAATCAAGCAGTAATATAGCACTGGTACACTAAAGCCAAAACCTGACATCACTGGTTTTCAATACTGTTGACAGATAATATTAATAGTAACTGAATCCAGCATCTGGTCCTTGGGAAGGAAAAACAATCTTTCTCCACTAGTCCTCATGTCCGCAGTACGTAATATTAAATTCAGAATGGCCAAGCTGTAAGGTGTGTTACAAACAGCAAGGAGCGGGGAGGACATTGAGGAATACAGGTAAAGCAAGAGGAGGAGAAGGGAAAGCACGGGTCCAGCAGCTCACAAGGGAGAAGGGCAACAGTGGCCAGAGTATTCAACAGCCTCCGTCATCACAAAAGCGGGTTACATAGGACTAGATGTTTATCACTATTTTAATAAGGGAATAGCAATGCAGCGTGAACTTTCAAAAGAAGAGTCTAAACAACATTTGGATAAGTAGAATCATTCAAATTGGTAACGCCCGATGAAACATACACCGGAGGACTTGCAGAGCTTGCTGAAGCAATTTCTGTCTCTCTAACAATCCTCTTCAAGAGCTTATGGGATGTCTTAGAGAAGTGTAGAATGGCAAAAATGGCACATGTTTT
>NW_009602043.1:6671-13703 GCF_000690535.1 Cariama cristata
GAGTCCGAGGAGCTAGAGTGAGCTGTAGTAACTTTGTCCTTAGAACAAATTATTAAGCAAACACCACCGAAGCACCTAAAGAATAATGCAGTGATTGAAAACCAGCAATCATGGAGTTATCAAGAAGACTCATGTCAAACCAATCTAATTTCAGTCTTTGACTAAATAATTGGCCTAGGGGATAACAGCAAACATGATTTGCTTTGACTTTCATGTGGCTTTTCACACTACTTTACAAGGCATTCCCCTAAGCCAAAATGAAGATAGGCAGGACAAGATTCAGCCTCAGATTCACGAGTAGAAATGTCTCTTGTTTACCGTGTAGGTGTCTACATGTAACCTAGCCATCTAAGCTTCCTTGGCAGGGAGGAGATCTAGGGCTTAATGCAGCTGCCCCCATAAAGGCATCTAGTACCATCCGAGATGCCTCCTGGCTGACCTTCAGCTACCACTTCAAAGTGGGATGGACATCCCATAGGTCCTGTGTCAGATCTGCCAGCCCCGTATGGCTGCCCTGAGGGCATCACTGTATAGATTTGTCCAGAAAACAAATTCTCCTTACCACTCATTGCCCACCTGAGGATGAGCAGAAGAGCTCTCCAGCTTCCACCCACTGTAACGGCAGCTCAGACACCTAGCTCATAGGTGGATGCGCACACTGAGGAAAAAACATGCTTAGAGTGTTATTTTGTTTGTCAAACCAGGATGAATTTCAAATAATGTTCAACAGGGATTTACCTTAGGTTTGGTCATGTTAAGCAACTTGTAGGATGGAACAGAAAACATTTTTTCTGCCATTCATTGATGACAGCAAACTGGGAAGAGATGCAAATGCTCTGGGTGCCAGGGATAACATTTTAAATGATTTTGACAAGCTGGAGAAGTGATCCAAGATCTGCAGGGTGTTCAGTAAAAAGAAATGCAAAAAGCTTTCTTTAGTCATAAGATGCGAGTACAGAAATACACAATGGAGAACTAACAGTAAGTCACCAGTGGAGTGGAAAATAATTCGGCAATTACTGTGATTCACAAGCTAAAAATGTGTGTGTGATGGTGCTGCAGAAAAGACAACTCCCATTCTTGGATTTACTGGCAGGAATGTCATGTGCAAGACACCAGAAGTATTTAACATGCTCTGATCCGTAATGATAAGGTCCCCACTTAGATAGTGTTACTCTGTCCAGGGCTGATAACCACGCTTTAAAGAAAGAGATGACAAGCTGCAGAGAGAGTAGACGAGAAGAGTAAGTATGACAGGAGAGCTACAAAATATTATTTCTGCATAAATTCATGTATTTTACCGTCCTTACTGTGGGGAAGACTGGGGCATAGGGGCGAGAGGAGGGCAGGAGCCTGTACCAGTCCCCCAGCTCACGCGAGGTTATAATAAAAAGGAGGGAGATCAAACTTCCTCTGTCTGCTGAAGGCAGGACACAAGATAATTGGCCTGATTTGCATCAGTGAGATGTATTTAAATCCTGGAACCTCTTTTATGGGAGATTTTTAGGAACAGGTTCAACAAAAAGGGAAGGTTAATGTTACTCCAGAGCAACAGAAGGTGGACCCATGGCTTTCCTATGGGGAGCTGCAAGAAATGGCAAAAATGTCTCAGAAACCATTGCCCCCCCCAGCAGCCCCCTGCTATGGGGAGGCAAGAAGAAACCTCAAATGATGGAGGTGGTCGAGAAGTGCTGGAAGGAGGTGGCCGAGGGCAGGCGAGGAGGAGCCCTGGTCTGGTGGCCTTTCTCTGCAGGAGACAGGGCCCGTGGAACCGACTTGGGACTTGGGAGCTTGTGCTTCTGTGACTGTTGATCGAATACAATATGTAAACGGTCTGTTCATTTTATCTTTTCTTTTGCTGTGAAGGTGGAGTGATGGGAGTTTTATTAGAGCACAACCGTTCTTTAGTAAGGTAGTTAATGAGCTGTCAGGATTTCTGTAATAAACTTCTCTTTCAGAGTAGTAAGTAATAACTCACTGCAAGATGAAGCTTATTTTTAATCATTGCTCAGAAATGTGTTTTACCAATTTTGAGAAATAAACCTCATCTTTTTCAAGAGCCTTACCTCTCGGTAAAAACAGACTGTGGGACTTTCTCAGAGCAACTGGGTGGTTTTTTTGAAATACGAATGTAATTACTCCTTTTTACTTATAGTGAAAGTATATGTGCTATAGAGATGTAAAACTGTGGAGGGAATTGGGAAATTCTGCCTCACCAGTACCATTCTTTCTGCCCCATGCCATTTCTCTTTCCTTGTGGGTGCTCCTCACGGGAAGCCGACTAATCCTGGCCACCAGTAACCAGGAGTGCACGGAGCTCTGGCCTGGACATGATGGTGCTTGACAGCAGAGCACAGTTGCTTGGTTTGATATTTTCTGAGTTGAAAAATGACAATTTTGACTTGCCACCCTCAGCCCTTTCCAACATACATTGCCCACAGCTGTGCTCAAAGGGACAGGGAGAGAAGATGAAGTTATTTGTCATAAATAATTTGTCTGAAAGCACATTTCCTTTTGTGAACGACGTGCACACAGTTTACAGTCCATGACTTTAATAACTGTTTAAAGTTTTACAGTGTGGATACACTGGAGCTGATTTTCATCCTAAGCTTTCTGCTGCCTTTCCAATTTTCTTGTCTTACGGCTGGTCAGAGAAATCGTGTGCTCGTGTTTCTTGCCTATGAGCTGATCCAGGCTTTATGGCCAGGAAAATTCCCCCTTTCGGTTGCTGATTATGCTCAGATGCTATTTTAGCATTCCTGAAATGTGCCTGCAAACAGTAAAAGCACATTTTGAGGAAAGCTGCGAGTGCTTTTTTTGAATATTCACACAGGTTTCAACAGGGCTTTTAGATTCTACACGCCTCTTGCAAAACACAGAAAGTTTCCTGCATTAGTGTTCATGAATAACCAAATACAAAAGGGCAACAAATGTCGACAAATCTGCGTTACATCCAGCACCGCATGAGCAGCATCTCTTCCCACTGTCCATCTCCCATCTCCCACGCAGCCGGACTGGCGTTGGCACTGCAAACCTGGGCACCTGCCCTCTCAGTTGCTGGGGATCCTTGCCGTTATCCCTTGCATTTTGCTTGCTGGGAATGAAGTAATATTTCTGCTGACTTTTCCACTTCCCTCCCTCCAGGAGAACGTCTGAGGGGCTGAGATGTTTTGCTTATGACCTCTGGTGGTAAAAGGGAGCCTCTACAAACCCACGATTTGCACCAAAAAATGACCATCAAAAAAGCAGGCAGCCTTATTTCCTATCAAGAATCAGGCTGTGGCTTAGCTGGAGATGGATTTTTACCAAGCACCGAATTTCCCTTAACTGCATCCTTACATGACATTGAGTTGCTTGAATGCATGCAGTCGTACAAACGGTGTCATTGGCAGAAACGCACCGGGGATGTAAGGAGCTGTACTTACCCGCTTCGCAAGTGCTTGCCCTCCAGGAGTTTCCTTGCTCCATGATGTTTTATTTTACTACATCTCCTGCTCTAAAATAATGTCCTAAAAATTATACACTTTTTTAGCATTAAATACTTTGTTTATAAAATTCATTTTATTTTTCATTTCCTAAGCACTTTGCACCAGGTGAGTCGTGATCTTGTTTACAGCATACAAATCCATAGGTGGGGCAGAATCCAGCCAGCTTTTGGTCAGTTAATCTGCAGAACCGCAGTGAAGTGTGTACATATAAACTGTGCATTGACGAAGTATATATAAATATTAACTGCATATTACTGAGAAGGAAGTTGTGGAAAACAGAAATCAAGTAACAGACACAAATTTGCGTAAAAAAGGCATTGCTGGGTACAGGACAAGATCTCTGCAATCTACTCTTGTCTTCAGAGAGCTGTCAGCTCAAAGCAACGACCAAGCCCTTTTCCTCCTTGGTACCAGCCCTAGCAGCTGCCCCCATCTCCTGCCCAGGCTCTGGAGGTGGGTCCTTGTGTCTCTCCTGGCCACTGGATTAAGTCTCAAGCTTTACTTGAGGGCATAAAAAGGGACAGTTTTACCCCTGCTCAAGCAGCTACTTCCCCATCAGGCACGTATCCCAGACCTCGCAGCAGCAAGGTTGCTCCCTGATGGAGAAGGGGGTGAAGCGAGGCTCCATCTCCCTTCCAGTCCTCAAGCTGCATGGAAAATCTCAGGGCAGGATTTTTTTCTAGAATCAAACAGCCCTCTCCTAAACTGCCCAGCAAAAAATGAGGTGTCATCTCCCAGACCCTCAGCAGTGCGGCAAAATCCTTCTCCTGAGAAGTTCGACATGGGAGGAACAGAGCTAATGACACCGAAGGAAGGGGACGAGCTGCAGGAGTGTGCGTTTCCCCTGCAAAGAAATTGGGTCACCGCGGTGAGTCTGACAGCAGGGCTTCACCCTGCCAAAGGCTGTCAGCCTACTTTTAGCCCTGTGTACGTGTAAATCCCACTAGTCTGTCCTTCGTTTTAAGCCCCCTGACTTCACCAGGACCTTTTCTTTGCTTAAATCTTGGCATTTTTCTGAGCTGGGTCGGCAAAGATGGCTTTTTGGAGCTCTCAGTTTGTATTAATGAGGCTAGATGTTTTTGAAGTAGCCTTTTCAAAAGTTACTTTACAAATCTTTTTCTTGTATTGTCTGTGCCCTGAGAAAGGCAACATGGCTTTTAGTGCGATGTGGTATCGAAAGGGATGCCTGTGCCATGGCAGCCACAGGAAGAGACACGCTTTCTTCTCTGAGAAGCCAGGGAATATTCAATTTATTACAAGGCTAAGCAGTTAAATTGCATTTGGGAAGAGTTTCATTACAGATAGAAAAGTCCTCTCAACAGATGGATATATCTCCACCACATTTCAGACATTTGGTTGCAGACAGGCCAATTCTGAAGTCACTTTGGTGAATACTTGTACCATACGTGCCCCAGCTCCAACACCTTTACACTAGGAGCTGTGGACTCAGGGAAGGGGAGCGGTAGCCCGGATTCACGCCAGACCAGCACATCCCACCTGATATCACTTCCCACCTGGAAGCGCCTGTCTCTGGCCTTCCAGTGACCGCAGAGATGATGATGATGGGAACAAGACATTTACCAGGCATTTCAGTTACACCCAAGAAGTTAAGGAGAACAGATCCAATCCAAAGACTCTACAGCAGTTGCAGAGGAAGAGAGGTGCTGGAGAGCTAAGAAATGAGCTCTGTTAATTGTGGGGTGGTGAGGAGGGGTGCTGGAGGATTTGAGAACTTGTCCAAGTGGTCTGGGTGACAACCAGGGATGAGTGTATGACTTCGGTGGCCTTCTCCTAGCTGCCCCAGAGAGGTGTGAAACAGGCAGCTGGGGTCTGACAGCTCTTCCCAGGACTGGCTGTGAGAAAGGAGGATGGAAAAAGCCATCAGAAGAGCAAAGACACCTAGCCAAGTGCCCACCTTTCCACTGGTTAGCACTTCCAAAGCCAGGATGTTTATGGTAGAGGAAGTCTACCATGTTTGTGTCAAACCTTTGAGATCTTCTATAGTGTCATTACCCTGCCAGAGTTTTGTCCTAGGGGATTCACGAGTTTTATATGATTAAAATATTGACCATGGCTCTGCAATGAGATGGAAGGCATGTCCTCCTTCCTCTTGGATGCTCCTTCTGCAGCATCCCGCAAAGTGCAGGAGCAGGGTTTGTCACCTCAGCTCCACGGGCACTTTGCATGGTAGCCCAAGCGTGTTACAACACCAATACGATGATGGACCATAGCCCATACAATGGGTGTTATCACAGACCCAGTGCCTCAGACGATCCATGAACCAAAGTCCCTCCATGACAGGGCATTTCCGAAGGCTGAAATCTCCAAAGTCTGGGAGATCAAAGGTCAAAGACAACTCACCCATTCCTGCCCCGTCCCAGCGCTGGCAGCGTGAAGGCTCTTCCACCCAGTGCCGCAGGGTCCGACTGCCGCTCCTGTGCTGCTGGTGCTCCTTCAGCAACTGCCTCACCCAGGCAGTGAGGAGGAGCGGGCAAGGCAGCAGGACCACTGCAATGGCATCTGCCAGGCTCTTCCATCAATGCCATGATGATGCTGTGCCATGGAGAGGATTTGATCACATTTTTTGGTTTATGGCTAACTGGGAGCAGCAGAAAAAGACAAGAAGCCCTATGGTTACTCGGACACCTCCAAACCATTTTCCAACTGGAGAGAAGGGCCAGAGAAAGAATTTGCATTTTATAATATGAAATACTTCTTTTGTCCTGAAACAAAAGCATTCAGCTTCCTTTTTGAACTTTAAGCATTCAAGATGTTTAGAAGAGAAGAGTTTCAAAACCTCCACCCAAAGATGAACAACATAGTGAAATGAAAGCGCAGGAAATCCTTTGGTATCGCCGAGTTCAGATTTGACACCTGAAAAGAGTTTTAGGGTTGAGGAAAGGAGAAGAGGAGGAAAAAAAGCCTGTTTTCCGTCTTAACAAGAAATATGGGAGGTACATGCAAAGGCGCAAACCCAAAGACCATCAGCAGGTGTTAGGTATTCACCAGACAGCGAGAGGAATGGAGCCAGTTTTAGCAGGGAGCAGCCGACATCCCTGTGCTGGGCTGAAGGCCATGAGGAGAGACAGGGACAGGCAGAAAACTAAATTAGAAAACAAACTAAGCGGCCGATATAGGTGCACAGGCCACGCTACAGCCCTCGCATTGCCTCCCTCGAGTCTAACATCATCTCAGCATGGGAAGCGCAAAAAGGGGCATGAGGGAAAGGAGGGCGAAAAGACAAGGACAAAGAGGAGAAGGGGAGAGAGCAGAGTGCCTCTCCTAGCAGAAACCAGCTTTCCTCTTCTCTGTGTGCTTTTCCTATCTTAATGTACAAAGCTTGCGGCCAGTCGATTAGATCGCTCTCTCCCCCTTGCCATTTGTCTGTCACTTCTCTGCTTATCTCGGATCTTCCCCAGGGCAGGGAGTACATCTTCATGTACACAGTCTAACTGCGCCGCAACGCAGAGGTTAAGAAAAATAGGAAAGCGCTCACAGAGAGAAAACAGCGCAAACAGAGGAGTGGGTTGGGTTTTTTTTTTTT
>NW_009602044.1:0-816 GCF_000690535.1 Cariama cristata
ATGGTCTAAGCAGTGTTTGTTTCTTGTCGTCTCAGGTTTCGGATGCAGAAAACATCCTGGGGGTTGTACAGATTGAAAATACCCAAATCCTTGTGGAGCCCTGTGGGAAACGGCACGGCGATAGATAAAGCAGTGGTGGCCCAGGAACATCAAAGACCAGTGCATCTTGTTCCTCCTCCTGCTGTTCGCACGAGAAACCTACACTAAGGACCAGCCAGAGGTAATGCGCGTGACTTCTAAGATCCTGCAAAACAGAAACTGAGCCCGACAGCCCCATGGGAAAAACTACACGAATGTGCTAAACTAACTGAGAGTACTGAGCAGTGGAAGAGGAGAACCAAAGAGGTGGTTATGTCAATATGCCCTGTGACTGGACCCTTCTGCTGTTTCTTGTGATGCATTTCAGGCAGAGTTAAGAAGCAATAAACGATTCTGATTCTGGTTAAGCACATCAGGGTCCGTGAAATCATTCACCACAAATGGCGCCTGAACAGGGACTTTCAAATTGAACAGGGACATTCGAATTGAGCAAGGAACAGGGACTTTTGAATTAAGCAAGGAACAGAACCAGTACCCGGTGGTGAACCCACAGCTGAGACGGAGGAGTTACAGCCGAGGGGAATCAGCATTTGCGCCCATACATCTCAGAGGCCGGGACATCACCCATCACCGGACGACTGAGGTGAGCAGCTGCGGTAGTTTAGAGTCATGGGGCAGTCTTCGTTGGCAACCCCAAGCCAAAAACAGTATCTTGAGCTCCTACAAAGAGTTTTGAAAGAGCCAGGCTATGCAGCATCTGCGATACAACCGGTCGGC
>NW_009602045.1:0-1806 GCF_000690535.1 Cariama cristata
CCTTCCACTTTCCTTTCCCCCCTTCCCGGACCCGGGTCAGGCGTCAAAGTGTCCCTGTCCCCATCCCTGCCTGGTGCCACCACGTCCCAGCGCTGTGCCATGCCGGAGCCCTGCTGTGTCCCAGCGCTGGGGGCTTTCGGTTTGGGGCAGACACCGGGGACCCCAAAGTGTGCACAAGCAACGGGGCAGCATTGGGACCGAGGCTGCCCCCCCCTCATCCCTGTGTCCCCAGCCCACGGGGACAAAGCCGGCTTCGGGAAAGCACTCCGGGCTAGAGGGAATTAGACATCAGCCCAGCTCCGTGCGGGCAGAGTCCCGGGAGGGAGCGATGCTGTGTGCATCCCCCAGGCGTGTGCGTGTTTCGCCAGGGCTTTGTGTGTGTTTTGGGCTGGATTTAGCGGGATGGGGAGTTTGGTGAGGGTGGGTGAGCTGCAGCACGGCCCCTGCTCAGCGTGGGCTGGGAGATCAGGGTGCCTGGGTGGGCTGCAGAGGTTTCCCCAGCTCTTGCTGTGCCCAGGGAGCTGTTGGCTGCTACGGCACGAGGGGGGGCACAGCCACGGCTCTGCGTGTAGCTCGGAGATATACCTGCTGCCCCACGTAGCTAGTGGTGCACGGGGGTCGGTGGGACCCTTACGTGCATTTGGGGACCCCCGCATCACCCCAAAGGCTGCCATACACTTCCGGATCCCGCAGCGACGGGGGAACACGGCGTGCCCCACGGCAGGAAGGAAACACGTCTTCCTGCGTGGGGGGAAGGTCACGGCCAGGTCCGGCCGCTGCCAACTTGGCAGGACACCCAAAAGTGCCCGAGAGTTCCTTCAACCTTTTTTTTCGGTGAGCTGCTGCGATGTCTGGGCAGGCGCCCAGCGTTTGCTGCAGATGTGGTGGTGGAGTCAGGGACCTTGGGGCAGAGCAGGAGCATCCCGGCCACACCGAGTCCAAGGGGAGGGCCAGGAAAGCACCTTGCATGGACTTTTCTCAAAAGGCATTTCCAGGCCAGGTTTCACCCTTGCCTGCGTTAATAAATGCCTGAGGATCACAGCCAGGTGCTCCCTGCCGTGTCAAGGCTCCCAAGCCAGCCCCAGGAGAAGGAGAGGATCCAGCCCTGGGGATCAGCCCACCCATGGGGCAGCAGGGAGGTGTGCGGTGGGATGGGGAGGCACCGAGTACTAAAGGGTTAACAGCCGGCCAGCACAACCCGAAAGCTGAATTTGGGGGGATTCGGGGAAGCCTTGAGCCAGGCAAACCCCACGCATGACTATAACAGAAGAGGGGTTGAGCCAGGCCACCACGGTGCGGGCAACTCCAGGACGTGGGACCAAAGGTGCCCCGGGACAAAGTGAGATGGGGAGGCAGGAGGGGGGAGGCAGGGCAGCAGCCCTCCGGCACGCAGGGCCGGACAGAGGGATGCTGGAAGGACAGAGAGGGAGCTCAGCCCCGGGAGAGGGAGATGTACCATCGCCTGCAAGCTGGGGGTCTGGGCGAGAGGTTGCCGAGGGTATTTGGGGTTCGGGGGCTGCTCATGGGTGCGGAATTTCTCCAGGTGCTCGGAGCAGAGCAGCCCCAGTACTCTGGGTCGCATCCTGCGCTGCTGAGTCTTCATGGTGCGTCCGGGAGCAGGGAGGGACTGAGGTGGGGGAGGTTGGTAGGGAGATTTGGGGGCTGTGGGGGTGCAGGGGCCTCTGAGCCCCCCAAAGGGGCAGCCCCATAGAGAGAGCTCCCAGCTGTGGGGGCGAAGGGCCAGGGCCGGTGGGCACGGCTGCGGCGAGGGGGTCTCAGGCAGCGCTGCTGGCCTCAGCTCGCTCC
>NW_009602045.1:2168-2779 GCF_000690535.1 Cariama cristata
TGCCCCGGGCAACCTCCAACCCTGCCACACCGTAACTCCCTTCCCTCCCTGCTGCCAACCAAGGGAATGTGAAGATTAAAATAAAACAAACCAGGCTTGTTGGAGCGAGGCTAAAAATGCCACGAATAACAGCTAATGAGCTCCATAAATCACTCCGGGACAGCACACGGACAGCCAGCGGGCGCTCTGCACCTTCTCACTCCATCCTGCCCATCACCCGGGCTGGGACACTCTCAAAAGATCAGTGTTTCCTGAAAATACAGCTGACACTGCCCGGGCTGGGATGTGACGGCCGGCAATACACCCTGTCCCAAAATCGTGGCCGCCGGCCGCAGCTCCAGCTGCCTAAATAACCCCCCACGGTGCAGGCAGCTCCCTGCCGTCCCACGGCCCTGGGAAGGGAGGTCGGGGCTGGCAGGAGATGGGCAACAGTGAGAGACCCAAAACCGGGGGCTCGGTGCAAATGGGTGCCCCTCTGCAAGGTGACCCCCAGATACGGCACTTACAGGGCATGGGCTGCAGATAGCCAAAGGGGAAATGTATAGATCCAGCGAGGAGGTACAGGCAGGAGAAAAGGGAAGGTGCCAGCTTCATAGTTTTCCTTTGGGCTT
>NW_009602045.1:2886-16148 GCF_000690535.1 Cariama cristata
CCGACACCCTGCCCACGTGATGTGGACACCCCGTCCCAGCATCCCCACCCCATCCGGGCCATGACAACCCCAGAACCACCTCCAAAATGTCCTCAAAGGCCACCTTAGCTGGCGTTCGCAGGGAGCGCCGCAGGCAAGCGGGGGCTGCAGACGTTGCCGCGTCGGCTGGAAACTGATGTCTCTAGCTATGAATGTCACGGGCTGGGGACAGCCCTGCCTGCCACCTCGTATCCCATCCCCTCTGGCTCCCACAAACCCAGGCTCTGAACCTGGCACCCAAACCATCACCTGGGTGGTGGCACGTCCCGGGGTGGGTCCTGAGTCCCCATGTCCCCTCTCATGCAGGTCCAGGCATCGCTGGAGGAGCAAAACTTCACGGAGCTGTGGGGGAAGAGAGCCAAGGAGCTCTACGGCAGCATCTGGAGCAACTTCAGTGACCCCCAGCTGAGGAAAATCATCAGCTCCATCCAGACCCTGGGACCCTCCAACCTACCCCTGGAGAAGAGAGAGCAGGTAGGGAAGGTGCCGGTAAAGCCCTGGGCATCGCTGGGGTGCTGTGAAACCCCTTAAAGGGATTTTTGTTCCAAGCATCCAGACTCTGTTGCTGGCCCCTCGCCTCTCCATTGCGTTTTGGAGGGTCTCCATGGCCTCTGTGCAGGGAAGACAGCGATGGAGGGGGCAAACGGGGTGCTATCTCTGGGGGCTGTGGGGTGCCTGCCGGCTGGATAAGTCCTAACCTGATCTCGGAGATATCCCAGTGGGAGTTGGAGTTCTCCTGCTTATACAGAGCGGTCTTGGGCATCACCTGGAGACCAGCCAGGCTGTGGCCATGGCCAGGGGCCAGCTGGCTCAACCCCCCACCCCGGGGCTCCCTGGGGATGCAGCCCACTGAAAGGGAGGGCTGCTGCACCCATCCGGCTCTGAGCTCTCCCTGCGAGCCCAGAAATGCTGTGCCTTGGTGGCACAGTGCTGCGCTAGGTACCTGGGGACACCCTGAGCCTTCCCCATTGCGGTCCTGAGCTTTCAGGGTAGTTTACCTAAATGTGACCTGATTTTGATTTCCGTGCATGAAAATACTGCTCAGGCTGAGGCTGGCAGCCTCTTCCCTCTGTGTGAGCACCGGGATGCTGGTGTTGCCATCCCCTCCAGCACGGCCCATGGCTCCCTGACAGCCCTCCCCACCAAAACCCTGGCAAAGCCCGATGATACAATCCTTTCCAGAGAAGTGTCAGCCCTGGTTCCTTCCAGGAAACCCAGCCCTGCCCTCTCCCAGATGATAACAGACAGCATCATGTCTCCTCCCTGCACATCAGCCTTGTCTCGCCCATCCCCAGGCAGCTCCATCCCGCAGCCGCCACCGTTCCCCGTCTCCATCCCCTCTGCCCGGCCGGAGCAGAGGGATGGGAGCGGAGAGAGGGACGGAGCGGAGGAATTTCCTTCCCTGGGAATGGGCTCCCCAGGCAGGTTCCAGGAAACCTCCTGTTGCTATTGTTTGCTGTTGTTGAAGTTTACAGAAATAAATCCCCCTCATCCTCCTGCTTTTCTTTTTTTTTTTTTTTTTTACCCGCTTAGATAAACAGGCCGTGCTGCAGCCCCGTCGACAAAGACTTTTATAAATAGCCCCGCTGCAGGACACCCCGAGCGCTCACCCTGTGTTTGAGGGGTGTTCGGCAGGCGGCTGTGCATGGGTTGTCTGTCCCAAAGAACCTCCCTGCTCCCACCATGCGACAGATGCAAAAACTCTGGGTGATAACACGCTTATCTCACCAAAACCACGCTGTGTAAACACACCAATCCTCCTCCACATCCCTCCGGGGACACGCACACACACACGCACTCCGGAGCTGGGAAGTCTGTAGATCCCTCCTGAAGGGCCATTCCCACCCCAACATCTTTTCCTTCCCCGCAGTACAACACCATCCTGAGCAACATGGACAAAATCTACTCCACGGCCAAGGTGTGCCTGGGCAACGGTACCTGCTGGGAGCTGGAGCCAGGTATGGTCCCTGTCCCCCTGCTCTTCTGGGGTGCTGAGCAACCCACGGCCATGACTTTGTCCTCGTCCCCACAGCCCCCGTGGGTTGGGGTTGGCAGGTCCCACCCATGTTCATTGGGGTTGTCCCAGGGCAAGGATGGGTCTGGTGCGATGGTGGTGACACCTCTGCAGAGCTACTGTGGGAGGTGACATCCCCCCCCCTCTTCTGCCCCTCCCTCAAGTCCTATTTGTCCCCTCTGTCCCAGACCTCTCGGACATCATGGCCACCTCCCGCAGCTACAAGAAGCTGCTCTATGCCTGGGAGGGGTGGCACAACGCCGCAGGCAACCCACTGCGTGCCAAGTACGAGGAGTTTGTGAAGCTGAGCAACGAGGCCTATCAGATGGATGGTACGAGCAGGATGGGGGGAGGCAGGGGGTGCTCGGGGGTCAGAGGTGGGAACTGGGGCCAGGGCAATGGGGTGCCCTGCTGCTCTCCCCACCCCACGTGCAGCCAGGCATCCAGCTTCTGTTTCCCTGGTGCCGACGTTTTGAGGAAGGGACAAAAAGCCTACCGCTGGTCCCTGGACCAAGCTCTTGAGGCTGGGTGGGGGTTCAGTCCCCACGGGGCGGGAGCCAGAGGTCACCACTGCCTCCCTGGCAGGATTCGAGGACACAGGCAGCTACTGGCGGTCCTGGTACGACTCAGCCTCCTTCGGGGATGACCTGGAGCATCTCTACAAGCAGCTGGAGCCACTCTACCTCAACCTGCATGCCTTTGTCCGGAGGAAGCTGTACGACCGCTATGGCCCCAAATACGTCAACCTGAAGGGTCCCATCCCTGCTCACCTCCTGGGTAAGAGGAGGGACCCTCCCAGCCTGTGCCCAGGAGTGCTGGTGGGGCCAGAGGAGCACATGCAAGGCCAGAGCGGGACAGGGAGGTCCCAGTTATCGCTGTGTTTCTCTTCCTCCTGATCTACCATCAGCTCTGCTCCAGCTGTTTTCTCTTCTCAGGCAACATGTGGGCTCAGCAGTGGAACAACATCTATGACCTGATGGTCCCCTACCCCGAGAAGCCCAACCTCGATGTCACGAGCACCATGGTGCAGCAGGTGATGGGCTGAGGGACTCACTGGTGGCACCGGGTGGGACAAAAGATGAGGGGCATTAGCCAAGGCTTGCCTATAACATTGACTCCATGGGAGTGATTTCTCATACCTGCATAGGGGACGGCAGAAAAGCCACGTCAGGGAGGGAAAGGGACAAAGAAATGACCCCACTCCATCTCTGGCAATGACCAAAGAGGCTGTGAGTGGGCAAAAAGGAAGGCCAGTGTGGTGGGATTGGTGCCAATCCCCAGGTTGGGGGCTGCTTCCACACCATCGCACAGCTCTGAGTGCTCCTGGGACATCAGCCCTGCTCCCTTCTCCTGTCCATGCTGGGCACCAGCACCATTGCTCGGTGCTTCTTGGGGCTGCCCACACCAATTCTGGGGCCAGGGCTCTCAATCAGGGTGAGAGGGGCAGGACCCTGGTCGCTTGGAGGGACCCACCTCATCTCCATGGTGCTGGGAGGGCATCAGAGGCGATGCCCAAGGCATGGGCAGCCCCTTCCTCAGCCTTAACCCACTGCCTGCTGCCCACCAGAACTGGAATGCCACCCACATGTTCCGGGTCTCGGAAGAGTTCTTCACCTCCCTGGGGCTGCTGGAGATGCCCCCCGAATTTTGGAAGGAATCCATGCTGGAGAAGCCGACGGATGGGCGGGAGGTGGTGTGTCATGCCTCGGCCTGGGACTTCTACAACCGCAAGGACTTCAGGTGTGTGGGGGCATGCAGGGGCCCAGGGCTACAGGGTAAGACCCTCCTCCAGCCCCTTGGGTGGTCACCATTTTGGGTACCCCCAGCCTGGCTGTGCAACTCAAACTATCACCTCCTGGGGTAAGGTCTTGGGGCACCACGCTGCCCTGCCTTCCCCTAGCCCACAGGGTGCTGCCAGCCTCTCAGGGACTGTGGAAGGTCCTTCCCATCGAGGGGGTGCACAGACAGCCGGGGTCCCTCACTCAGCTTGGGCAATGCTCTGTTTTGACCCGGCAGGATCAAGCAGTGCACGACGGTGACCATGGAGCAGCTGTTCACGGTGCACCACGAGATGGGCCACGTCCAGTACTACCTGCAGTACAAGGACCAGCCCGTCTCCTTCCGCAGCGGGGCCAACCCTGGCTTCCACGAGGCCATCGGCGATGTCTTGTCCCTCTCTGTCTCCACCCCCAACCACCTCAAGAAGATTGGTCTTCTCAGCAGTGCCACCGAGGACACACGTATGGCAGCTACCCTGGGGAGCTGGGTGGCTTTGGAGGGCTCAGGCACTGCCTTTAGCCCCAGGAAGGGTTTGGGACATGCCAGGGTGGGCTGCAGTCTGGCAATGCAGCCCAGAGCAGGCAAGACCCCACGGCTGCTCTGTGCCTTTCACCCACCCTTGGTTTCACGCACAACCCTTTCTTGTCTCCATGGGTCCATGTAGGCCCCTTCATGGCTCCATCCTCTTCACCTCTGAGGGCAGGAGGGATGCTCTCCAGAGCTTGTCTGTGCCCTTCCCTTCTCCATCAGAGCCCCAAACTTGCAAACAGCATCTCTGTGCTTGATCGGATTTGACCTTTCCAATGTTCCCCCCTCCCTCACCAAGAAATATCCGCCCCAGGCGCTCCCGGTGTAGCTCTGCGGAGGTGGCACCGAGCGCTTACGTGCACAGTTGCAAGGACAGACGGTGGTTGACACGTCCGCCTGCCAGCCAGTGCAGCGGAGGAGGAGTTGTCACCGCAGGGCACTGCCCGGCTTGGCAAGGGTCTCTCCCCCTCCCCGCCCGACATCTCTCAGCCAACACGCCAAAGCAGATGGTGGCAGAGGAAACCAAGCATTCACGGACTTCTGCCGCAGGCGGCTGCTTTGCGGAGGAGGGAGAGTCCCGGGATCCTCCTGCCTTGTCATTAAATACGTTTCATGACAGCGAAGCCATCGCAGCAGCCAAGAGCGTTGGGTCAATGCTGCGTAAACACCACAGAGCAGATGGTCCCTGCCTCAAGGCATCGCTGCCCGACTAACCAGCCCTTGGCAGCCACGCCACCATAGCGATGGCAGCCAGGAGCCCCTCAGGGCAGTGCCACCAACCCCTCTCTGACCCCACAGCTTCAGCTGGGTCTCCAGCAGGTCTTTCTCCAACCTTCCTTCCCCCCTGGTTTCCTTGAGGCAATGGGGAAAGCAGATGTCACCATTCCCTGTGCTCCCCATGACGTGGTGGTGACTGTCCTAGGGTGGATGCCGGTTCTGGGTCTAAACCACGAGAGCCTTTGCAGTGGTGTGACAGCCCTGCGGATCAAACCCCCTTCACCCTGAGGCCCCATGTGGGAAGAGGGAACCATGAGAGTTACACTCACCAAAGATCTTCTCACTCTGAGAGCCAGGCTGAAGGCAAGGGGACACTGTGCTTGTCACTCCCATTGTCCCCACTCGGCAAAAAGGCACATGTTGCCCCAAGTAGGAGCTGTACCTAGAGAAACCCCCTGTGTCCTACACCGCCTTCTCTAGGGAGCAAAAGCATATGTTGAAATGCTTCCCCATTCCTCATCCAAATCTGCTCACCCTCTTGCCCACAAAACATCTAGTGGACACGATGCTGTCCGGCCAGACTCCTTCCCAATCTGGTTCAGGCTCTGTTTCATGCAGAGAGCAACATCAACTATCTGCTGAAGATGGCCTTGGAGAAGATCGCCTTCCTGCCCTTCGGCTACCTCATCGACCAGTGGCGCTGGAACGTCTTCAATAGCCGCACTCCCCCGAACCGTTACAACTACGACTGGTGGTATCTGAGGTAAAGGACAGTCACCAAGGGCGGATGGGGGTGTGGAAGCTGGGGGTGAGCGAGGAAGGCAGGCAGGAAAGAAGAAAGGAAGGAAAAAAAGGAAAAAGTAGCTACGGAGATGGCTGGAGAATGATGGATAGGTGGGATGGATGGGTAGATGAGGGGAGGGATGGATGGATGGATGGATGGATGGATGGATGGATGGATGGATGGATGGATGGAAATACACGGAAGTACGCTCTAATTGTGCAGATTTCTTCAGCACTGTGCCTTCCTTTCCCGTTCCCTGCCTTCATTCAGCTAACCCCTTATTTCCACTCTCACGCTCTTGTTCTCCATTGTCTACAGAACCAAATATCAGGGTATCTGTGCTCCGGTTTCAAGGAACGAAAGTAACTTTGACCCTGGAGCAAAGTACCACATCCCTGGGAACACGCCTTACATCAGGTAGAGGAAGTACTGCCAAGGGGACGGAGGCCTGGGGAGCAGGGGGAGTGGGGGCTCAGCTCTGTGGGCAGGGACCGGGATGTGTTGCTCCTGCTCAAGACACAGAGACCATCCAACATTTGGGACCACGAATGGTGGGGAGTTGATGTGTGGCCAGGTGCCTTCCTCCACACCCTGGGATTTGTCTGCGTCCCTTGGTCCCCAGCGCTCACCTTCATCGCCTTCCTTGGCAGGTACTTTGTGAGCTTCATCCTCCAGTTCCAGTTTCACAAGGCGCTGTGCCAGGCTGCCAACCACAGCGGTCCCCTGCACACCTGTGACATCTACATGTCCAAAGAGGCTGGAGCCAAACTCAGGTGGGGACAGAGGAGGGTCAGGACAATGGCCATGGGCAGATGTGGGAGTGGAAGTCGATGGTGTGCAAAGGGAAGAAAGAAGAAAGGAAGGAAGGAAGGAAAAGTGGCCATGGAGATGGCTGGAGAAATAGCTTTGTGGGTGGATGGAAATACATGGAAACACTGGGGTGGGGTGGTCCTCACCAGAGTACTGCTGTTGTCCCCATCGTGAGCTCCCACCCAGACAAGAGGTCACTAAATCACTAAAGCACCTTTGGTTCCTATCCACTCCCTGGGAGCGGGTATGTGACGGGGAGTCCTCAGCCACCATACGCAGGACCGATGGGGGATTCAGAGGCAGTTCCCAGGTTCATGTCCCACCCAGGAACAGCACCTTCAACCCTTGCGATGCTGAGAGGCCACCACTGCTTTTCTCCCATCCATTCCCTGGCCTCACACTTGCTCTTGCGGTCCCACTCCTCCACAGGGAAGTGTTGAAAGCTGGATCTTCCAAGCCGTGGCAGGAAATCCTCTTCAACCTCACTGGCACGGATAAGATGGATGCTGGGGCCCTCCTGGAGTACTTCAGCCCTGTTACCGAGTGGCTTCAGGAGCAGAACAACAAGACCAACGAGGTGCTGGGCTGGCCTGAGTTTGACTGGCGTCCTCCTATCCCTGAAGGCTACCCTGAAGGCATTGGTAAGGCTGCAGCTCCATCCTGGATCCGGGGAAGGGCAGGAAGAGGTCTCCAAAGGGACATCACTGACCCTCAGGCAGGACAGTGCTGCGGGAGGTCTCTGCCGTGGGTGGGTGAGGTCCCCATGCCGGAAAAGATAAATAACCAGCTCCATGTGGAGTCCCACAGGGTGTTGCTTCCCAGGAAGCAGGTGCCGTCAGCCAGCCCCTTGACGTACCGTTGTCTGAGGCGGTGTCCCTGCCCCTGTAGCAACGGTGTGACAGGTCATCTGGTTTTCAGCCGCATCCTTTCTGCTCACACGGGAGGGTCCAGGGCATGCAGCTTGTCCTGTTATCCCATCCTCTGGCCAACGGGACACCCCAGCAGTGCCCCTCTGCCCTAATTTCTGGGCTCAACCTGCTCCCAAGTTGTGGCATCCTCCAATGGACCTGCAGTTCTGGGAAAAGCTCAACCATGGTTTCTCCATGGGACGGTGGTCTTGCGAAGAGAAGGACTCTCCTGACCTTCCCCCTCTCTTCCCCCATTTATCTCCACCTCTAGACAAAATAGCAGATGAAGCACAAGCTAAGGAGTTTTTGTCTGAGTACAACAGCACGGCCGAGGCAGTGTGGAACGCCTACACCGAGGCGTCCTGGGCCTACAACACCAACATCACCGACCACAACAAGGAGATCATGGTATGGGAACAACCCTGGGGCTGTGTGGGGAGAGGCAACAGCCAAGGCAGGCAGCTGACACCCGGGGCACGTTTCAGACGAGCTCTGAAAACCAGGGCAACCTCTGGTTAGCCAAGGAGTAAGGTTCTCACCCTGGAGGTGCCTTTTCCATGAAAACCCTCGTGATGCCATGAGGTACCCACAAGGGCAGCCATGGGGAGGTTGTCAGTCATGGCATGCCGGGTGGCGATTCTAGTGATGGCCTGCATCTCAGGGCTCTCCTCAACGTTAACTCCTCTCCTGTCCCCTCCTGCCCTTGCAGCTGGAGAAGAACTTGGCCATGTCCAAGCACACCCTTGAGTACGGCATGAGGGCCAGGCAGTTCGACACCTCTGACTTCCAGGACCAAAGTGTCACACGCATCCTCAAGAAGTTGAGTGTCATCGAGAGGGCCGCCCTGCCTGAGAATGAGCTGAAGGAGGTGAGCTGCAAGGGGACGGAGCAGGACCGGGTGTCCCTTGCCACTACCATGCCTGGAGACGTAGGCTTCTCCCAACTTTTAGGAGATGGCACTGGGCAGCCACCCGCTGCCCTTGAAGAAGGTGATAGTTTGGTACCTTCTACACAAAGCCAAGACCCTTTTCTCCAGAGTTTCCCACCCTTCAGGGTTGCAGTGAGGCCTGACTGCTTGGGTGACCACGGCACATTGCTTGTTGGCCCCAGTCCTTCTTGTATTGACTCCACGTTGCCTCCATTTGGGGTCACACTTGGCCTTCGAAGGGACCAGAGGAAAACATCTGAGAACATCTCTATGGGCTGTGACTTTCTCCAAGAGCAGGAGCAAGGATAACCACCTTACATGATCTCATTTTCTTTACAGTATAACGCTCTCCTCTCAGATATGGAGACCACGTACAGTGTAGCCAAGGTCTGCAGAGAGAACGAAGTCTGTCACCCACTGGATCCTGGTAAGATTTGGCAGGGTGTCCAGGGAATCACCTGCACCAGGCCCAGAAAGGAGGGATTTTTTTAATAAGGACGTGAAGAAAGGTCATGAAGGGGCCTTCCCACCTTCTCTGTGATGGCCCCCGAGCAACACGTTGGGTGTAGCAGCATTGCGTCAGTCCAGACCATCCAACACCATCATTTTGGCTTCATTGCTCTCTCTTCAGACCTCACAGACATCATGGCCACCTCACGGGACTACGATGAGCTCCTCTTTGCCTGGAAGGGCTGGCGGGATGCTTCTGGGAAGAAGATCAAGAACAACTACAAGCGATATGTGGAACTGAGCAACAAGGCAGCTGTGCTCAATGGTCGGTGCCCTGCTCTCTTAGAGACCCACCATGGTCCTAATCCCCCTTGAGCAGCGGGTTGGGCTGATCATCCAACTGAGGGTCAAAATCTTGAGGATGCGGAGGTCCCACCAACTCCCATGAGATCCACTGTCTCATAGACATGGAGGGACCTGGGGTGTCTGAGCAGCAGGACAGACTCTTGCCCAAGAAGGGCAGTGTCTGACTGCTTCCACTCCTGCCCCACCACAGGCTACACAGACAACGGGGCCTTCTGGAGATCCCTGTATGAGACACCCACCTTTGAGGAAGATCTGGAGAGGTTGTACCTGCAGCTGCAGCCCTTGTACCTCAACCTGCATGCCTACGTACGCCGAGCCCTATATAAAAAGTATGGTGCAGAGCACATAAACTTGAAGGGTCCCATCCCTGCTCATCTGCTAGGTAAGGGCTCTGCTCGAGCAGAGCTGTGTCTCCCACCAGGCATAGTTTGCCCCAAGTCATGCCAAGAGTTGAGAGGGGTCTTTGTTCAGCTCTGGCCAAAGGGCCAAGGCCTCATGAGATGGGTTTGCAGAGGCTGGTCTGCCCCAGGGAAGGGCAACACACCCAGCATGACTTGACCTCTCCTGCATGGGCAAGCTCCTGCTTGCATCCCCCTTGGGCAGGGTGATCCACCCTGTGCAGGAGTAACTGGTTGCCTTTGCCTTCCTCTCCCTCTTTCCTTCCTGCCATGCATTGTCCTCCTGCGCTTCCCAGGTAACATGTGGGCCCAGTCATGGTCCAACATTTTCGACCTGGTGATACCTTTCCCGGATGCCACCAAGGTGGATGCCACCCCAGCCATGAAACAACAGGTCAGTGCTTTTCCAGGCTGCCCTGGGCAAGCCCCTTGGGACCCAGCACCCTTTGGCTATTCCCACCACCCCTGTTGCCAAATGCTCTTGTGCTGCCAAAAACCTCCATGCCTCATCGGTATTCTCTCCCCACCTGGGTATGTCGAGGGCTGGATCCAGCTCTAGCTGCCCTCAAAAGGTCTCCCCCGCCCAGAGGAACAAGGCTGCCCCTGGCCTCCCATCCTTCCCACAGCCCCCAGCACCCCTAGCATCCCACATTCCCCCTCACCAGGTCCTCGGTCTGCTCTCTCCCCAGGGCTGGACACCCAAGAGGATGTTTGAAGAGTCAGACCATTTCTTTACCTCTCTGGGCCTCATCAGCATGCCACAGGAGTTCTGGGACAAGTCCATGATCGAGAAGCCGGCAGACGGGCGGGAGGTGGTGTGTCACGCCTCAGCCTGGGATTTCTACAACCGCAAGGACTTCAGGTGGGGAGCAAATGGTGGCCCCAGCTGATGTGGTACTTTGTAGAATAAGGGCATGTGGCCTCATGCCACCACAGTGTCTCTCTCCTGGTACCCAAGATGCTGGTGCTGCTGGCAGGAACTGCTGTGGTGGATGGAGGGCAACCAGTGCCTTCCCCACCCTGCCATGGAGAATGGAAAAGCCAATGACAGGGAATGGGCAGGGTCAGCAGGAGATGCAGGAGAAAAGAGAGATACCTTCACAGAGAGGGTTGTTAGGCGTTGGAATGGGCTGCCCAGGGAGGTGGTGGAGTCCCCACCCCTGGAGGTGTTTAAGAAAAGACCAGACGTGGCACATAGTGCCATGGTCTGGTTGACATAGGGGTGTCAGGGCAAAGGTCGGACTCAATGATCCCAGAGCTCTCTTCCAACCAAACCGATCCTGTGAATCCCATGGAGTAGGACCAGTCGGCCTGGCATCAGATGTGGGGTGGGGGCACGTGGAAAGGGAGGTCAAAGGGAAAAAATAGCACAAGGGTGTGTGATGGCTCCTGGAGATTTTCACCCCAGCACTGCCCTCCCTTCTCCTCCCACCCCCCGTGTCCTGGTCCAGGATCAAGCAGTGCACCGTGGTGAACATGGACGACCTAATCACGGTGCACCACGAGATGGGCCACGTCCAGTACTTCCTGCAGTACAAGGACCAGCCCATCTCCTTCCGCGACGGGGCCAACCCTGGCTTCCACGAGGCTGTCGGGGACGTCATGGCCTTGTCCGTCTCCACCCCCAAACACCTGCACAGCATCAATCTGCTGGACCAAGTCACAGAAAACAAAGGTGAGCTGGCAGGGGAGCACCGCACAGCAAAGGTGGGGGGCTGCTGGGGACACCTGGAAATGCAGAGGGGCAGGGCGGGCTGGGTGGGGTGGAAGGGGTCAGGGATATGTACGGTGGCTTTGCATGCATGGAGGGGACAGGACCTGGTGGAGACACCCCGTTCTTAGGCAAAATGACCCATATGGGGTGGCAAGGTGGGGACAGCACTGCCTTCCTCACACCTTCACGCCCTGGGCAGAAAGTGACATTAACTACCTGATGAGCATCGCCCTGGACAAAATCGCCTTCCTGCCCTTCGGGTACCTCATGGACCAGTGGCGCTGGAAGGTGTTTGATGGACGGATCAAGGAGGACGAGTACAACCAGGAGTGGTGGAACCTCAGGTGTGCTTGAATTCAGATCCTTCTTGGTACAAGGGCCTTGGTCATTATCCTGCTGGGTGCTTTCTCCCTGTGGTCCAGTTGGCTGCAATGGGACACGATGGGATGCATAGCCCCTCACACCACAGCCCGCTGTGTCCCCTCCCAGCTTACCCAACCTTCTCCTCCCCGTGCTGGGCTAACCCTCCTTCTCCGACCCAGGATGAAGTACCAGGGCTTGTGCCCACCAGCACCAAGGTCCGAAGATGACTTTGACCCCGGGGCAAAGTTTCACATCCCTGCCAACGTCCCCTACATCAGGTGAGCAAGCAGGGGCTGGGGCAGGAAGGACACAACTTGGACACAGAAGCAGGATCTCCAGTTCAGATGCCAGTGATGGCACCTTCTTTCATGGCTGGTGGGATACTTGGTGGCACCATCCTGAGGGTGCTGGGCAGCTCCAGGGACCCTGACAGAGCTTCAGAGGAGAAGGCTGGATTCAGGGCAATTTCTCCCTATTCAAGGAAGATGGGGTCACCCACCTAGGCAATCATAAAACACTTGTTAAAGGCGAAGTGGCATCAGCAGGTTGGACTCAGTTGATGCTGGTGTAGCTCCAAAGCCAGCAACGCTCCTCCAGACAGGGAGGGTGCAACCAGGGGATGGCTTGGGGGGCACACCTGCTCTTGTATATCCACTAGTGGGGTCCATTCCCATGTCCTCACCCCTCTCCACCCACCCCCAGGTACTTCGTCAGCTTCGTGATCCAGTTCCAGTTCCACCAGGCGCTCTGCGTAGCAGCTGGGCACACGGGTCCCCTGCACACGTGTGACATCTACCAGTCCAAGGAGGCTGGGAGGATCTTGGGGTAGGTGTGTGGGCAGGGCAGAGCCCAGGCATTTATGTCCCCAAATCCCTTAAAGCCAACCCAGCAAGACAGGAGGCAACGCAACCCCTGGTCATCCGTCCCCTCCCTGTCCCGGCGTGGGATGCTCTGGTCCCTGGTCCTGGGGTGTGGGCAGGGGAGGGGACCCCGGGCAGGGGCACCCTGGGCTGGGTGCTGGGGCTGTGATTGCAACAGCAGCCACTAGATGGAACCCTGGCAGGTGGAAGGCTCCCTCCCTCCTCCTCCTCCTCCTCAGTCCTCTGTTCCTTAGGGAAAACAACCCCCTTGCTTCAAGCAAAGCACCTGCAAAATTAACCCTTTTCACCCAAGAACTGCTCTGCAGCAGGTTGGATCCACTGGAGGGCTTTCATCCATGTAAACCCTCCCTTTCCCCCCCCGCCCCCAAGCAAAAACTCCTTCCCTGTGCCCTGGGCTGGCAGCCCTGCAGTGCCGGGGGTACAGACTGTACCCAGGGTTGCTGATACCAAGAGCCCCAAATCCTGGAGAAAGGGGAAGGGTTGGTGGCCAAGAGGGCGATGGGGAACCCACCGGAGCTGATTTCTCCTGCCACAGGGAGGCCCTGAAGCTGGGCTTCAGCAAGCCGTGGCCTGAAGCCATGAA
>NW_009602045.1:16173-17958 GCF_000690535.1 Cariama cristata
CCGATGCCCTGATGAGCTACTTTGAGCCACTCATGACATGGCTGGTGCAGGAGAACAACAAGAACGGGGAGGTCCTGGGCTGGCCCCAGTACAGCTGGACTCCTTACGCAGGTATGCAGGGCTCAGCCAAGCACAGCAGGTCCGTGATGGGGTGGAGGTCAGCCCTCACCAGGGCCAGGATGGGGCACGTGGAAAAGACGGAGCTCTCTTGGTGCCCCTTGGTCATCCCAAAAACCACAGGGTGTTTGGATGCTTCTCCTTGATTTTCCATGGAGCTGAGTCTAAAGGGGACGGGGCATCCAAGAGATGAGCAAAAGGAGAGCTGGTGACCCAGCACACCCCACGCTCAGAGCCACCAGCACCAACCATGTCCCTCATTTCTCCATTTTCCAGCCACTTCAACCCAAGCCGGCTCCAGCCGAACCGATTTCCTGGGCATGTCCCTGGCCAGCAATCAAGCCACAGCAGGCGGCTGGGTCCTGCTCGCCCTGGCACTCCTCTTCCTGATCACCACCATCTTCTTGGGCGTCCAGTTCTTCTTAGGCAGGAGTTCTTCTTAGGCAGGAGAAAGGCCTTCAAATCCAGCTCAGAAATGGAACTGAAATAAGGCAGCCGTCAGCAGGGCAGCACGGACAGGGTGCAAGTGTGGGCACTTGGCCAGGCTGGCAGCTACGCCATGGGCACATTTGCCAACAAAGCCATGGGTTTCCACAGCCCAGGACTCCTCTCTCCAATCAGGTCAGATGTTGGTGTTTTTTTTCCACTATGCAAGAGCCAAAACAGAAAAGAGCTATTTATTTGTCAGCATCTGCATCAGGGGAAAGAGAAATTCCGGCACCGGCAGGCACGGAGCCATCACGAGCTGCCCCTGCACCCAGGGCTGGGAGCCGGTCCAGCCTGGGCACCCACCAGCCATCCCCAACCTGTGGGCAAAGCCACAGAGACTTCGAGTGACAGAGAGCGGTTTGGGGAGGGATGGAGCACAGTCCCAACCCCGGTTTGCCTGGTGCCAGGCTGTTCGCTTGCATGGATGAAAAATAAACCCATGTCTTGTCACCCTCAGGGCAGCAGCTCAGCTTCTTCTTGCAGATGGGCTGGGGTCTCTCAATGAGACAGGGCTCTCAAGCAGGAGAGCTGCCACCCCAACCCAGCGCAAATACAAATCCCCGGGGACCAGCCTGGTTTTGGGGCAAGCACCCAACTTCCCCCATCCCCATCATGAAAGCTCAGCATCCCCTTGCAGCATCTCCATCTGCACCGTGGCTCCCGTCACAGCTGAGAGCTCGTGGGGCCACCACGGAGCTCGTGCCTAAGAAAGGGGCCGAATCGGGGCCAGAAATCCCCAAAGTCCAGGCCTGATCTGTTCAAAGGGTTGGGGGGGTGGGGTGGGGGTCACCAAGCCCAAGCTGGGACAGGGCTGGAGCTCCCCACTGCCGCAGCCCCAGCGTGGGCCAACGTGTGTTTACGTAAGAGCTGGGGGGGCTCCGAGGTCAGCGATCGCCTCCTGCCCTCCAGCTCCTGATTATCTTGGGATCAGCCGTGCTTGAGGCTTCCCCCCCTTCCCCGTCTTTCTTCTGCTTCTGTAAATAAAACTTCGTATTTGTTCTGCAGTGATTAGGTGCAAAACTAATCCCAGGCTGGGGATTATTGCAGCCTTAAAGAGCCGTGATCTGCTGCAGCCCGGAGCAGCAGGGGAAATGAGGGGATCTGGGATGATCCACCCGGCCCCCTCCCATCCGATGACCTCTGCCCTCGGTCATGGCTTATATGGGGAAACTGAGGCCC
>NW_009602045.1:18066-19114 GCF_000690535.1 Cariama cristata
CGGGAGAGGAGCAGAAGGCAGAAAACCTGCTCGCCCACGCTCAGGTTTTTGTTTGCTTTCAATCCTCTTCCAAGCACAGCACGCCCACGGGGAGGTAAAACCCCGACCGCTCATCTTTCTGCTGTGATCCCCAGACCCGGGGAACAACCGCCCCGGACGCCTGCGCTCGCCCCATCTCCTTCCCACGGCCACATCCTGAGACACATCTGCTTTATATCCCGACACACCGGGCACCCTCCTCTCCTCTCCTCACCTTCCCGGCGGCACGATGCTCGTGGAGCAGAGACCTGGCACGGCCAGAGCTGGGTTTGAAGCCAAGTGTATTTTCAGCCTGGGAAAGCAGGCTGGTGCAGGTGTGCCTCACCCAGCTCAGCTCCCCACTGGTAATTTTGAGCCCCCTGGCTCCTTTCCACCCCATTAGTGGAGGAAAAGAGATCTCTAAGATCATCAAGATCCTAAAAGTTTCATGAAAATTGCTTTCTGGAGGAAGGAGGAAAAAAAAAAAAAAAAAGGAGAAAGGCCACAGAGAACGCGCTCGCTCGGGGACTGCAACGCAAGCTCAGCCTTAAGGAGACATCAGGGAATCCCCCCGGGAGCTGACTCCGTCCTGGAAGGGACCCTGGGCACAGCCACGAGGGTGGGCGATGGGTGCACCGAGCTGCGGGTGGACACCGGCGTACCTTCTGCGCAGGTTCGAGGTCCGGGAGATGGGGCTGGACACAAGGTTATGCCCAGTCCAGCCTAAGGGAAGGCTCAAGGTCCCACCTTGAGCTTAAATGGAGCTGCTGGGCCCTGGGGGCAAGGGCAAGGGGGGGTCCAGGTGAAGCTTTTCAGGGCAACGAAGGCTTCCCGGTGCTCTGAGGGCTCTGCCAAGCCGGCTGCAATGTTTTACAAGATACCTTTAAACCGAGGATGATTTCCCTTCCCCGTTGCGATAACATCTGGAGAGGTTTTGCTGCCTTCTGGCTCCTGCATCATGCTTTCTGCTGAAATTAGGAGGCTTAGAGAAATTACTCCCTAAGGAGGGGGAAAAAAAAAAAAAAAGAAA
>NW_009602046.1:0-4606 GCF_000690535.1 Cariama cristata
TTTGTTTTGATGTTTTTAATTTTTTTTTTAAATCATAAGTGTTAGGAGTAGACAGTGAATGTGCATTGAACACTCAACATTCATAATTACATAAACTTGTACTATACATCACAACATATTGTATCTGTAATAATGTTCTTTTAATGTGTCTTCAGTGCAACAGACATTATAAAGACCATTAAGTCGAGGATTTGCCCAACAACCCATGATGATCCATTATTAACAAAATATATATAATCAGGATGCTTTTACAATACAACATACATTGGGCAAACATATAATTAGGAAGCTATTAATTTGGCAAGATGGAACTAATGAAGATTTCTGTGCATAGGCTTTCATGGATAGGCTTTACTAACGAATGACAGATACACTTCAAGAATTGTTTCCACCTGTTATGCAATAGGTTTTGCCAAAAGTTGTCCTGATAGTGGATTCAAAATGTTTTTGTTATTTTCTTTTGCTCATAACTGCACATTCTGGGTAGTCTTTCTAAAAATGGAGAAAAAGTAATTTGTGCCTTTCCTGTATTATAAGACTTCCAGTTCAGAGGAAGTCAGCCTATTCTTTCTGGTTTATCGGTGGATGTAGTGAATGAACCCACAGTCTACTACTACTACGTGCCCTAACCTCAGGACTTGAAAATGAAAATTTCAACCTACTAACAGCTCTGAACATAAATCCCTATAAAACATATGAGTCATTTTACATTCAAGAGGAAATGGGTGATATTACCTGAAGGACAGACTGATCATCTAACTGAACTCTCACCTGTTTATTTTAATGCCACTGGGATTCTCCTGGAAGTCAAAGGTCATGCTGGATCCAAACACAGAAAACTTGCATGAGTGGAGTCTTAATTCACCACTCCTAGACAACACAACTCACCAAAGGAGATGATAGATTTCTGTATATTACAAAAACAGTAGCTATTTTTTAATCTTTACTATTTTTTCTGTTACTACTATTAATCATTTCCACCTCAATACATACTTCCACTCCTTATGTTAAGACTACTATAATAAGATCCAAATTATTTGCGAGAGGTATACCTTATTAACGGTTTCACGGAAATAAAGATATTGAGCTGGCTGTATATTGGCTTAATCACAGGGCTGTAAAAATGCAGCTGTACTATTTTCTGGTTATACTTGGGCTTGGAAGCCCTTTTAGTTATTTTGCATTGGATACAGGCCAAGTTATTAAATCCTGTTAAACCACAATAATCTCCTTTAAACATTACCTGAAGGCTGAAAAGCACAGTTGAAGTTCTTGCATTGTGGTTCCCTGTACTTACAGCTATTATCTCAAGAGCAGCACAGTATTAATGCTAGACCGGGTTCATCTTTATGCCAACATAATGATTCCTTCTTGGAGGATGCACTATGGAGAAATTTGAGCAATTCTGCTTGGTCCAGGTTGTGTTAAGAAGGTTTACAAACATCAATTCAAAGACAGCTATGCTAGACCTGTAACTGTAGTGCGTTCACCAGCTTCAGTATCAGCAGGCTGATTTCATTCTGTGGCTATACCTCATACAATGGAGAACTGACCATATCGGATTGACTTTAAACATAGTTTGCATATTGTTAGTGAAAATGCAGTCATTCCAGTCTCTTTCAATGTTGCACAATGCTTACAATTTGTGGTGGTATTTAATATTGTGTTAAATAACTATGGTAAACTGAATGTAAATAATATCCTCGCATTGGAACTGCTATAACAATACTTTGCTCATAGTAAAATTAGAAGAGAGCAATATTAAATAAAAAGTGAATAGCAACACAGTAAATAAAACTTTATTCAGTATTTAAATGTGTCTCCATATACTTGCAGAAATTAGATCCTATTAACACATAAAGTGGGTAATGAAAAGAAGATATCTATTACTCTTTTCTAGTACTGTTCATAGAGAAATCACCCTTTAATTTATTATTGTAGGAATATAAAGTGATTGTAAAGCTTAAATTTTACTATTCCAGAAAATCCTGTTTCACAACTAAAATCAGTTCTGTTTGACTTTTTATATGTCACAGATACCCATGAAACTTTATCTAACAAACCTACACCAAATAGCCAGTGAAGTAGCTCCTAGAAGCTTCAACAAGATTTGGATTAAGTCTAAAGTAGAAGTTGTTATTTTTATTTTTTTTTTTATAACCATGAGAGGTGATCAGTGCTTAAAGGGATGTTTCATTAGAATTGCAGAAAGAGAATAGAGAAAAGACAAAAAAAGAGTGGAATCTTAGTCTTCTACAAAATTAAAAAAATACAAAAGATAAGTTATTGGAGAAAATTTTTTAGAGCAGAAACAGAAACTGTAGATAGAAATTATATATTTAAAAGAGAATACCTGGCATTCCATCCACTATTGCTGTTGGTCTAAGATATCCAGTATGAAGGAAAAGCTGAAGAAAGAAATATATGGAAATTTATCAGGGTAAGGGATCACTTTCTACAGAACAAAGAATAGGTCTTTAAGCCTTCAGATAAGTTGCAAATATAGTTTAAATTAAAAAAGGTGGAAAAAGAGAAAATAAGGACATAGCATGAAAGAAGTGAAAAAGAAGATAGTGGATCACAGTAAGACAGAATAAATTACCAAAGTTTTTATAGTATGACTATATAAAAAATTGTGCACTTACCATACAGCCTCTTTATATGCGCGTCAGTAACTGGATGCCACAAACTCAGACTCTAGAATGCTGAATCTTACAGTGTTTGCCTGGGATTCTCCTACTTGCTGTATTCTGGGCCACCTTGCCAGCTGTAGTCACAAGGTCTGCATCTTACTCAAATTCCCTAGCCACTGCACTAGCTAAGATCTTCTCACAGTAATAACACATGCAGCAATTTTGTGAAGGGGAAGAGGAAGGGCTAGGTGGCATTTTGAGTACCTCCCAAAGTGGTGGTACGGAAATGACGATTGAAGATATGATTTAGAGACTCACTGTGGAGTGCTATTTTGAGAAAGGTTTGAAAGAAATTAACAGCTCCCAACAGAAGCTCCTAAATGTCTTCTGTGCAAATACAAGGTTGGTCACAGCAATATGATAACACATGAGTCATGTTGCTACATCTATGATTATCTGAGGATAACAGTTAAGTCAGACCTTATAGGGACAGGTAATATGTTTATTATACTAGATAATATACCTGGAAAAAGCAGAAGTGCTTTTCCATACAAGCCCTCCTACAGGTTTTATAAACGTATGACACAGATAAGGATATATACCTGAAGCAGGGCTTTTGTGCATGAGAACTTTCTGTTTTGTGCTATTCAATGACTTGGTCTAACAGACAACATCACCTCTTCCTATAAACCTGCCTAATAAAATGACTGATTTCATAACTGAATAAAATGTTCTGCTTGTTTATCCTCTGTTGCATGGTGGCCATAGATGTCTATCAAAAGATCCCTATAATATTCTGTCTTTTCACATATATTCTACAAGCCACATATAGTAGTAAAATGGCTATAAGAACAAGCTCTTTATTTTTTTATAGTCCTTATTTTGATAAACAGCTTTAAGAAAATAGTAGCTAGATTTAACTCCTCCACAGTTTTAGAAAAAGGAGAGCACATTCAAAGGACTATTCCTTCACCTATCATTATAAGTGACTCATATTGCCATCAAAAGCAGAGCCATATGGAAATTATATTGTACATACTGAAACAAACACATTAGAAATAGAGTGCAGCACTGAAGCAACTAGGCAACAAAAAATTGGAAAGAAAAATAGCCCCTGTCTCTGGGAGCAAAGAAAAAGAAGTGTACAGCGTTGTTACACAGAGAGTAGCTGCAATGCTAAGAACTTTGGTGTGACAGCACCAAACTACTGCTCTTTGCTTTTTAAACATTTATATGATGCTTCAAAGTAGTTAACGCCTAGTTATTAGAGCTTCAGAAAAAACATTTAAATGCTTCATGTCTCCTCTACACCCATAAATGACACAAAAATAGTCACTGATGAAAAATTGTGTGTTATTTACTCACTTTCATAAGTGAGCTTTAATGGGTGCTAGACATGAAAATCCATGTATGCTGAAAAGAGAATATACTCCATAGAGTCACATTCAGCAAATGCAGTCCTTTGAAATGTTTGCAGGTTTAGAATAATTTTTAGTGAATTGTTCTCTGCCAAAAGAGAAAGATCTGGGAATTTGAAAAAAATAAACAAGCAAAAAAATCCTCCAACTTTGGCTAACCTCTGTTTTCAACACTAGATCAAAGATCATTTAGTGCTTTTGCTTTTTAACAACACATTAAAGAAACGTTACTTCGATGTAATGTCAAGCCACTGTCTTCCAATTAGTAGAAAGCAGGATAGAAAGCTGGATTGTATCACAATAATAATGGAAGAAAAAAGGAGGGAAAGGAAATTCCACATTTTCCCACTGCTCTTTGTAAGGGTATGTGGAAGGAGACTGCTTCTTCAAGGATGTCTTGTTAAAGGAGCCATAAACCAGAACATGCAGAGACAAACCTGACCAAGAAATGATAAGGGAGGTCATGATAACAGCAAACCTCCTCAGTTGCACTAATTGGTAAGGAAATGTGGAATATGAAAATGTTTATGTTTTCAGCTGGAAGGATAAGGAAAG